>NW_015648529.1:3294-13981 GCF_001515625.1 Sinocyclocheilus rhinocerous
TTCTTCCATCTTCGCTCCCTTTCTAAAATCAAGTCATTTCTCTCAAAAAGCTCTCTAGAGGTTGCTATCCATGCCTTTATTACGTCTCGGCTGGATTACTGCAACGCCCTCTATTTCGGAATATCAAAGTCCCAAATCTCTCGGCTACAAGTAGTTCAAAATGCTGCAGCTAGATTCTTGAAGCGGTGTAAAAAGTTTGATCATGCCACTCCCCTCTTGCGATCATTGCATTGGCTGCCAGTTCACTATCGAATTGAGTTTAAAATATTGCTACTTGTCTATAAATCACTTAACAATCAAGCTCCGTCTTATTTGTCTGATTTACTCCACCCCTACTCCTCGAAGAGGGGACTAAGATCAGAGGGCAAATTTCTCCTTCAGACCCCTAGAACACGCTTAAAAACCAGAGGATCTAGAGCCTTTGAAGTGGCTGGCCCCACCCTTTGGAACAACTTACCAATTCACATCAGAATGGCTTCTACTTTATCTGAGTTCAAGTCATATCTTAAAACACATCTTTTCTCTCTGGCTTTTAACATGTAGTAATCTGCGCCTTTGAATTGTTTTAATCTGCTTTTGCTGTTGTATGGATTTTGAATTGTTTTTATTTGTTTTCTGATTTTCTCCTTGTTATATATTATTGTATGTTGTGCAGCACTTTGGTCGGCCTTGTTTCGTGCTTAAATGTGCTCTAGAAATAAAACTGAACTTGAACTTGAACTTGATATCCTTCATAAAATATTCAATCTTAGGTCACACTCTGGTCCTCATGGTCAAACTTTCTCAGTCATGTTTTGTAGTTATTTCACATCTGCTAGATTTCACAAGGTTTTATAGTGTTAATTTAGCCACCTTTTTTCTTCTGAAAATGCCCAGTTGCTCATGAGCTCAATGCTTTGAGGGTGCTGGACTTTTTATTAACTTGAAAAGGGGCTGTAACAAAAAAAGAGATCTGTCAGTGGGCCGTGAATTTTATAGGAATGTTTCTTCTTTCCATTTGTCACACCTCAAAGTGCCCAGTTCTTAACTCAACAGAAGTGGATACGGTGAGAATCGACCTGGCTTCAACTGTGGAGACAATTGAAAAAAAGAAAAGGTAAAAAGTTCCTAGACAAAAGCTGTGAAATCACTGAAATAAATATTTTGAATTAAAATTGCATTGTAAAATTGCACAGTACAGCAAGAGAAGGGGGCCATGTTTTTGACAAGACTATTTTTTACACGTCGTTAAAAAGGTCAAAATGGTGAAATAGCAATGTTTCACAGAAGACGAACAAGAAAATATGTCCAGAACACCACATGAGGCCTCAGACAGGGCATGCTTCAATGGGAAAGCTACATGTGTAGTGTTTTAGACCAGAGGTTTTTAGGTCCCTAGGGGGTTGCAAGAAATCAGTAGGGGGCCCACAGAAAATCTGAAAGGAAAAAAAGATTATACAATTTGTGTGTGTGTGTGTTGCCAATGTCAATATAAGATGTGCTTTTTAAGTGTGTTTAAGTGTTTAAAATAATATTATTTATTTATGTTCAGGTGCATCTCAATAAATTAGAATGTCGTGGAAAAGTTCATTTATTTCAGTAATTCAACTCAAATTGTGAAACTCGTTTATTAAATAAATTCAATGCACACAGATTGAAGTAGTTTAAGTCTTTGGTTCTTTTAATTGTGATGATTTTGGCTCACATTTAACAAAAACCCACCAATTCACTATCTCAACAAATTAGAATACTTCATAAGACCAATAAAAAAACATTTTTAGTGAATTGTTGGCCTTCTGGAAAGTATGTTCATTTACTGTACATGTACTCAATACTTGGTAGGGGCTCTTTTTGCTTTAATTACTGCCTCAATTCGGTGTGGCATGGAGGTGATCAGTTTGTGGCACTGCTGGGGTGGTATGGAAGCCCAGGTTTCTTTGACAGTGGCCTTCAGCTCATCTGCATTTTTTTGGTCTCTTGTTTCTCATTTTCCTCTTGACAATAGCCCATAGATTCTCTATGGGGTTCAGGTCTGGTGAGTTTGCTGGCCAGTCAAGCACACCAACACCATGGTCATTTAACCAACTTTTGGTGCTTTTGGCAGTGTGGGCAGGTGCCAAATCCTGCTGGAAAATGAAATCAGCATCTTCAAAAAGCTGGTCAGCAGAAGGAAGCATGAAGTGCTCCAAAATTTCTTGGTAAACGGGTGCAGTGATGTTGGTTTTCAAAAAACACAATGGACCAACACCAGCAGATGGCATTGCACCCCAAATCATCACAGACTGTGGAAACTTAACACTGGACTTCAAGCAACTTGGGCTATGAGCTTCTCCACCCTTCCTCCAGACTCTAGGACCTTGGTTTCCAAATGAAATACAAAACTTGCTCTCATCTGAAAAGAGGACTTTGGACCACTGGGCAACAGTTCAGTTCTTCTTCTCCTTAGCCCAGGTAAGACGCCTCTGACTTTGTCTGTGGTTCAGGAGTGGCTTAACAAGAGGAATACGACAACTGTGGCCAAATTCCTTGACACGTCTGTGTGTGGTGGCTCTTGATGCCTTGACCCCAGCCTCAGTCCATTCTTTGTGAAGTTCACTCAAATTCTTGAATCGATTTTGCTTGACAATCTTCATATGGCTGTGGTTCTCTCGGTTGGTTGTGCATCTTTTTCTTCCACACTTTTTCCTTCCACTCAACTTTCTGTTAACATGCTTGGATACAGCACTTTGTGAACAGCCAGCTTCTTTGGCAATTAATGTTTGTGGCTTACCCTCCTTGTGAAGGGTGTCAATGATTGTTTTCTGGACAACTGTCAGATCAGCAGTCTTTCCCATGATTGTGTAGCCTAGTGAACCAAACTGAGAGATCATTTTGAAGGCTCAGGAAACCTTTGTAGGTGTTTTGAGTTGATTAGCTGATTGGCATGTCACCATGTTCTAATTTGTTGAGATAGTGAATTGGTGGGTTTTTGTTAAATGTGAGCCAAAATCATCACAATTAAAAGAACCAAAGACTTAAACTACTTCAGTCTGTGTGCATTGAATTTATTTAATACACGAGTTTCACAATTTGAGTTGAATTACTGAAATAAATTAACTTTTCCACGACATTCTAATTTATTGAAATGCACCTGTATGTTTTTTCCTCCAATATGTTTTGTAGTAATGAAGATGTTTTTTCCCTTTTTTATTAATATTTTTAACCATTTTTATAATACTAAATATATGGTATGTACATGTGTGGTACAAGTGTTGAAAAAGTTGTAAAAGCATCTGTTAATTTGCTAACAGGGATCAGACAATTGGCATCTGCTAGTTTTTAAAGATATATATATTTTTAAAGAATATAATGTATCAGTTCCTCCAAAATGCAGAGACAAAAAAAATTCATAAATGGGTAACATTGCATTCAGTACAGTCTGTTTAATGATGAAAGGCTCTTGTTTCCAGCCTCCTTTATTATTTAATCTCATAAATGAGGTGATGGAGGAGTCAGAAACATTAAATGAGATTACAAATGCAATGGGAGGAAAATCGCCGGTCATTGTCAACGTGCCATTGAAAGTCAATTATTGTTTTAAATGTTCCTTTGCTGTGACAATTGACCATATGCACGGAGCGCTATTTAGAACTTCCGGATAAAGATAAGCCAGCTCATAATCTTCCGGTGAAGCTCATTTTATATATGTGCTAGAGACTCTCACAGAAACCTCTCCTGCCTCATTCTTATCAGAAACTGAGAAACAAAATAATTGCAACACCATAAATAATGATAGCGGAATTAACATACTGTTTTATGTTATTAAAGAACATATAAATTTATATGCAGAGTCTGGTAATCCCAGAAAAGTAGGCTACCCAGACACATAACTGTACATTTAAATGCTGACAAATAAACACTATCATAACTGTTTAGGCAGTTAGTCTAATCTCTTAAATGACATCGTAATGGTATTCTCGATAATATCTTACCTTCATAGCCATGAATACATTTTTTAAATCTTATAAAATTTTAAAGCCTTTATTATTTCTCATCAGTGAAATTCACTTTATATTATTAAAGGTTCACTTTTCATTCATGTTTTAGGCTTCTCCTTATTTTAATATCTTAGACATCCATCAATTAGTGATGAAAAAAATTGCAGCGTTGGTGGAAACAACACGAGACCGTGCTGCCGCGACTGTCAAGAGCAGCTCGACGGTGTTTAGTGTCCCAGCATCCTTTTCAAGACCGAAACGGCAGTATAAAAGCACGTTTTGTTGATATTGTGAGTGCACACAAAAAAAGTAGACACTTTGCAGTTCCGAATCATGTATTACTCTTTATGAGCAAAAATGACGCATAGGCTATTTAAAGTTGTTTCCACTGAAAAAAATGCAAGTGATCTCACTTTGCCCTTGGGCTCATTGGCTGCAGCTGCCATTTCAACTCCCTGTTTCTTTTCATGTCTTGCTTTTTGATTTATAATAAAATAAATATTACAACAAATTTTAGTACTTTATCACACTGAATATAAAGTGCAAGAAGTCACAAAGTCACAAAGTCACTTGTCATTTAAAAAAAATAAATAGATAAGGCCAGACAGCAGCCTATAATGCTGAATTATTTAAATACCTAGTTAAATACAAATTAAATAAGTATAAGAATTAAATAGTGCATTCAATATTTTGAAATGTTTAAATTTAATAATTTAACTACATCGTTTATTTATTATCCAACACAGACTTGTTGCTGCTGTAGTTTTGTTAGTCTGAATTTAGTCTCAATCACTTAATGCACAGCTCTATTTTGACGTCGGCTGGTCAGATGATTCATTCCGTTGCCACTGTCAATCATAGCAATGACTCGTGGCATGATTTAACGGATTCACTCGTGTAAATTTAACATTTGTGTTTGTCATTCCTGAAAAGGTATATGTGGACATTTGGTTCTCTTAGACAAACAAAACTTTTCTCCAAATTGTGAATGGATTATGTAGAGAAACCGAGCAAAGGGCGCTCCCTTAAGGCACAGTACAGTTAACTGGAATGACTGAGCTGGCTTATCTAAAACCAGGAAGTAATCGTGCATATGGTCAATTGTGTCAAAGCTCTTGGGGGGTCCCCCTAACCAACCCCCCCCCTCCCCCTTCACAAAAAAATTAAATTAAATAAATAAAAAAATTAAATAAAAAAAACTTTATATGCATATGATGCATATTTTTTGTTATCATTGAGAAAACCTAATTCTAAGATAAAAGATTGTTTTAGGATGATCAGTGAATTATGTGTACCAAACAATCACTAAGCAAGAAAGAATAATTAAATATCTAGCCTAGGGTGTGCAATGTTGACAAAAAATTATATCTCAATATTTTCTGGGATTTTATCGATAACGATAATCAGACAATATTTTGTGTGTGTTGCGTTGCAGGACTGCTGTGGACAGCTGACTCTGTGCGGTCAGTTCACAGCAGTGACAGAAATTAATCTTTTCCAACAAGTTTAAAATGATTTTTACCCTTTATGGGTATTTTTACCTTTGTAAAGCCATTTTTTTTCTAGAAGTGTGTCAAATTCTTACATTTAATCAATAAAGTCAATTGCAATAATAAGACATTTGGGGCTGTTACCAAAAACAAATAAAATCATTATCAACAAAATTCATGCAATGCAGAGGAAACACAGAAGCTGCATCTGAAGAGGCATTTAGATGCATATACACACTGTTAACCCGTTTAATCCCAAATTTTTCCCAGACATGAAAATATCCAAATGATGTGTCATTAGTAACCCTTTGAAATAATCAATAATTATTTTTACCTTTTTTACGGTCACTTTTGTGACCGGTGGGATTAAACGGGTGGCAGGACATGAATGCATTTAACCTGCAGTTACACATGCATAAATAATGTTTTGATATTTTAATCTTAAAACGTTGAATACTGATATTTGAAATAATTTAAAAAATATATATAAAAAGGTATTTTAAAATGTGAAATTAAAACCGACAGTAGGTGGAAGTAAGTCACTGTTAATAAGTGATTCATTGCGATTGAACAGAATCATTCATACGGTTGATTCATTCAGGAACGAAACACTCATGTTTTTCAGAGACACAAAACAGTGTTGTGGCTTTGTTTGGAACCATTTTTGTTGTCGAAATAGAGCAACAAATAGGCATTATGTTGTCTAAAACGTAAGTCTCTTAATATTAACTTCTTGTTTATTGAACTGTTGTATGAAATCAATATCACATTTGTGATTTTTGCGAAAAAATTGCACTCTTCGTGTGATATTGATAAACTATATGAAATTATATAAATATATACATTTTCTGCCCCCATATCTTGAATTTTGGGAGCATTCTAAATGCATATTATTTTACTGAATCATGCAGTGAAAGAACACACTCTAAATGAGCATTCAGTCTAACTGTTAGCTAGTTTTAAGCACTCATAACTCATTTATTATTGAGTTACTCATTATCAATGAAGCTGTCCATACACTGTATGATGAATGAATCTCTAACTTACATAGTACGTACATCAGCACTTTGTTGCTTATGATGAGGGAATTTGCGAGTTTCAGTCTGAACACCTCTGATTGGCTACTGCATTCCTAAGCTCAACAGAATCGTGTGTGATTGGTTATAATGAGCAATGCTGTAAAAACGCGTAAAAATAAAATATGATGTAACATAAGCCGGTCTAAATTTAATACAGCAATAGAAACGTCATTTTAAGTATCAACGTTTTATTGAAAAACCAGGGGACCCCCCTGTGACGAGATGGGCGGGGCCAAGAGCCGTGGGAACGGAGCGAGGCTGGTGGAGTAAATGCTAATGCGCGACACCTGCACCACTCACCGGTCTCGAGTCCCACGGAGGAGCTCCGGAAGGATAAAAGGAGGAGTGACGACAGTGAAAGACGAGAGAGGACCAGGCCTGGATTTTATTTTGTGTTTTGGTTCTGTTTGTGTGCGACAGTCATCCGCGAGGGGCTGTTGCGCTATTTTGTGTTTATTTTATTATTAAAGTTTTCTTTGAGCGTTCGCTGGTTCCCGCCTCCTTCTTCCCGAACTATGAACTTTGTTACACCCCCAAGTATATATTTTTGGGTGTTATGGGGGGTCCCTTAATGCTTATGGGAGGTCCGGGACCCCCCCAGCCCCCCCTCAATTCGAACACTGCTTATAAACATGTGATTTTGTTATTATTATAATTAGACTAAAATCTACTACTAGATCCTGACTTATTTTAAATTGTATTTTATTTTTATGCATGCCATAATATTCACATTCACAAATAAGTCTAACATTGTGTCCTAACTACACACGACGCGACGCCGCGTGTCAGAGCCATATGTTATTTTTTTATATAGATGTGGAATAAATAAATAATTGTGTGTGTTAAGCAATTGTAAAATAATTATAAAGATAAATAATTTAATATGTGTATTATATTTCATATTGACAATGATGTCATTTCCGGCAAGGACCGTTAGTTTTTTGTGATGCAATATTGGAGCGAAACAGTTTTTTGACCGTGTAACATTTTTCCAGTTAATTTTGTTATTAAACTTTACCTAAAGAAAGTTTCTGGACTACGGAATGTTATTCGAGTTCAAATCACGCTCACACATGAAGAAGACGCAAGAAAGATGAAAATTTAAACGGATTGCTATCACAAAGAAAGTAAAAAAACTCGCTGTAAATATGGAAAACAAACGTGAAAGTGCGCGGACGGCGTACATTTGAATCGACGGCAAAATACATCATCAAGGAAATCAACGTCTGTGAATGAACACTAAAATGTTTCACGATCGTGGACTATGAATAGTGGAAAGTGCTTTATTCTCCTGTGGATTTAAAACCGCGTCACAGAGAAGAACATCGCTACTTGTTAAAGTTCCGCTCTTTGAATGAGGTAACGGACTTTTAAATCAGCTATAAAATGGACGCAATGCATGTTTGAAGAAGCTGAAATGCATACGATTAATACAGAAAGGTATTGTGCGTACTTTTAATCGTCTGCAAGCAGTTTGTGCATTGATGGAATTTAGATGGCTGAAGAGGGAGAGGACGTTGCAGTTTTTGAACAGAAGAGGGCGCCTAAACCCACTGAAAGAGCGTTAGAAGAGCAGCTTCACAGACGCATTGGACTAAGAAGAGCGAAATTATCTGCTCTTACCAGTAAAAGCAAGGCCATTGAAAAGTTGATGATTGATGAGGAAAATCTGCAGAATGTACAAGAGTTGATGCAACTTGACTTTGCACAATTGCTAACCGAGTTTACGGAGTTAAATTTGCAAGTTCAAGATCTTTTGCCTGAAGATGAAAAGATTGCAGATCAACAAAATTGGTTTCAGCCTAAAATGGATTCCCTGAGACTTTTTGAAAAGAAAACAGAAAACTGGATAGCTGCTGTTGGTGATAAAAAAGGCCAAAATGACAATTTTGATATGGAGGATGATGTTAGTCCTCACGACAGTGCCTCACAGGTATCTGCGAACAAGAGTGAATCTAAAAAGAGGCATGATTCAGATGTTGAAAGTGGATCAGTTTCCTCCTCAGTATCATCAGCTTGTGCTGATGATGAGTGCTGACCGAAGAATCAAAACGTGCAGCTCTGCTAGCAAGGGCAGCGTCCCTAAAGAAGAAACAACAACTTGAAATTGAAAAGATGCAGCTCAGAGCAAAAATGGAGGAACTTGAAATAGAAACAGCTCTTGCAGAAAGCAATGCTAAATTAAAGGTCCTGAAAGAGTATGAACGATCAGATGAAGGCAGAAGCAGCTTACAATCTAAGCCAAGAAGGGGAATCCACCAGAAGCAATCAGAGCTGAAAACAGAGCAGAGTAACGATTCACCAGATCATTCATCTGTGGGGAAAAGTAAAATGAAGGCTCTCTCAAATCCAGTGTTACTTGCACCACCATTAGACACTTCAAGAGCCACAGGCCACAGTAATCATCAAGCAGATGACAGCATTATTCAAATTATGCAGAAGCAAAATGACTTGACTGATTTGCTTGTGAAACAGCAAAGACAAATTCAGCTTCCAAGTAAAGACATCCAAGTGTTTACTGGTGATCCACTGACTTTCAAATCCTTCATCAGGTCCTTTGAACATACCATAGAACACAAGATAGACAATGAAAAAGACAAGTTATATTACCTAGAACAATACACCGCTGGAGAGCCACAAGAGATCGTAAGAAGCTGTGAATATATGCCATCAAGTAGAGGTTTCAAGGAAGCAAAACGATTGCTCCAAAGGCATTATGGAGATGAGCTAATCATAGCAAGTGCTTATATTGATAAAGCTTTAAAGTGGCCTCAGATCAAGTCTGATGATGGTAAAGCTTTGAGTGCATATGCTCTGTTCCTGATTGGTTGTCGGAATACAATGGAAGATGGAGAGTTCATGGATGTTGATTCAACAGTACAACACAGATTTTCCAGAGCGCCACTATGAAGAGAAAGAGGAAATGTCAATGGAGGACAAACAGTTCATGCAGTCAGTGTAAGAAAAGACTAAGTTTGAGAATGGGCATTACTGTGTAAGACTACCATTGAGAAATTAAGCAATCAAAATGCCAAACAATCAATGTGTTGCCGAACTGCGTGCTACTAACCTGAAAAGAAAGCTTCAAAAGAACTCAAGTTTGCTTGACGATTACTGTAGCTTCATGAAAAGTATAATAGAGAAAGGATACGCAGTTAAAGTTCCCCCAGAACAGCTTGTTCGCAATGACAACAAAGTCTGGTACATACCACACCACGGGGTGTACCACCCAAAGAAAAAAACGTACTCGGCAGAACCTACCCGATCGACACAGTCATCTATTCTGGGTAAAGGATAACAGTCAGTTTTTGAGATGGCATTTACTCGCCGATAGTCTGTACAAAAGCGATAATTACCATCAGGCTTACGGACCAGCAAACATGGAGAACTCCATGGACTGGAGCTGGGTTCAGCGATGTCGTTCTCTAACATGTACCGTATCTCTTTTTGCAGAAGAGCTCTTTTAAGTAAATTAACACGGTATGGATGTTGTTTGATAGGTTGAGCAGAACCTACATCAATGTCATGCTCAATAACGGTCGTCTGGCCAGGTACATCGTTAAACAACGCCGGGAACCTGTGTACTAGATCTAAAATGTCAACCCTCTCCGTGGGAGACAAATGCGGAAGATGATCAAATAGCGAAGAAAACATTTCAGAATTTTTCAGTCTACCCTCAATGGTGCACCCAGAGGGACCTACTTGATCCTCTTCACGCACCTCTTCTACAGCAGCCAACGCAATCGGAGATGTTACATTAGCTACCATAACGGGAACATCATTCGGCGAGCTTTTAGCAATCGGCTCTCTCGCGTGGTAAGCTTTTAGCATATTAACGTGACAAACTCTGGTGTTCTGACGGCGATCGGGAGTATAAATAACATAATCACGATCTGATACCTTCCTCTTAATTTCATAAGGACCACTATATCGAGCTTGGAGCGATCCCCCAGACACCGGCAACAGGACTAAAACTTTGTCACCTGCAACAAAACTTCTCTCTTTAGCCTTCTTGTCAAACCAAGATTTCATTTTACTTTGTGCCTTCTCAAGGTTTTTCTTGGCTATTTCACTTACCTTGTACAGGCGTGTGCGAAACTTGGTCATATACACTCGAGAAAAGTAGTCCGTTTAGCATCACCAAGCCATTTCTCTTTCAATA
>NW_015648529.1:14859-20470 GCF_001515625.1 Sinocyclocheilus rhinocerous
CAGAACCTACATCAATGTCATGCTCAATAACGGTCGTCTGGCCAGGTACATCGTTAAACAACGCCGGGAACCTGTGTACTAGATCTAAAATGTCAACCCTCTCCGTGGGAGACAAATGCGGAAGATGATCAAATAGCGAAGAAAACATTTCAGAATTTTTCAGTCTACCCTCAATTGTGCACCTAGAGGGACCTACTTCATCCTCTTCACGCACCTCTTCTAAGGCAGCCAACGCAATTGGAGATGTTACATTAGATTCCATACCGGGAACATAATTCGGCGAGCTTTTAGCAATCGGCTCTCTCGCGTGGTAAGCTTTTAGCATATTAACGTGACAAACTCTGGTGTTCTGACGGCGATCGGGAGTATAAATAACATAATCACGATCTGATACCTTCCTCTTAATTTCATAAGGACCACTATATCGAGCTTGGAGCGATCCCCCAGACACCGGCAACAGGACTAAAACTTTGTCACCTGCAACAAAACTTCTCTCTTTAGCCTTCTTGTCAAACCAAGATTTCATTTTACTTTGTGCCTTCTCAAGGTTTTTCTTGGCTATTTCACGTACCTTGTACAGGCGTGTGCGAAACTTGGTCATATACTCGGGAAAAGAAGTCTGTTTAGCATCACCAAGCCATTTCTCTTTCAATACGGTTAATGGTCCGCGTGGCTTATGGCCAAAAACCAGCTCCGCTGGGCTAAATCCCAGCGATTCCTGCACTACTTCACGCGAAGCGAAAAGTAACCATGGTATTCCATCTTCCCAGTCTCGGTCAAGCTCAAAGCAATAAGCGCGTATCATCGACTTCAATGTTTGGTGGTACCTCTCCAGTGCTCCCTGACTCTCAGGATGATAGGCACTGGAAACATTATGTTGGATGTTAAGCTTTTTAAGCAGCCGAGAAAAGGTACAAGAAGTGAAATTTGTTCCCTGGTCGCTTTGAACTATTTTTGGCAACCCAAAAAGAGTGAAGAACTTAATGAGTGCCTTGACAATCGCTCTTGCATTAATGGAACGTAAAGGAACCGCTTCTGGAAAACGTGTAACCGCGCACATTGTCAACAGATAACGGTGACCAGACTTTGATCACGGAAGCGACCCTACACAGTCCAGTAAAATGTGCTCAAAAGGTTCACCCACCGTAGGGATGGGATATAGTGGAGCAGGTTTGATAGTTTGGTTGGGCTTACCAACCACTTGACACACGTGACAAGAGCGACAATACCGTGTTACGTCTTTCTTAAGACCGGGTCAGTAAAAGTTTCGCAAAATCCGGTCATATGTTTTTGTCACGCCTAAGTGACCAGCGGAATCATCGTGTGCAAGACTTAAAATCATGTCGCGGTACATTTCCGGCACTACAATTTGAGTGACAGAATTTTCATCTCCACAAATAGTACGAGGCGACCACTTTCTCATCAAAACTAGATTTTTGAGAAAGTAACCCTTAGATGGATCCTGAATTTCTTTCTCTCATTGAATTGATTCGTACAATGGGGCGAGAGAGGAATCTGATTTTTTGCGCTTCAATTAATTTATCGCGCATTAATGGAATGTCTAAACCTTTAAAATCTTCTTTCTTTCGAGATAAGAGAGACAAATCTGATTTTTCCTTCGAGGAAACTGTAAAAATTTCGCTTTCAGTCGCAAGGAAGGTATCAGCCAAATCTATTTCCTTTGAGGCGAGACTATCCGCATTCGACATAGAGCGCGTAACTACACATGCAGAGAAAACGTCAGGATAATCCTTTTCGCACTCATCCGTGGTCGACACTAGAGGAATGGGAACCACTTCAGGCAAGACATTTCGGCAACACCACACATTACCACCAGCTAAATCGTTACCTAATATGAAGGTTACGCCAGGAACTGGAAGAGATGGTCGAACACCAACAACCACGTCTCCTGACACCAAATCTGACTTCAGGTGGATTCTGTGTAACGGCACTTCCATAACCGCCATTTCAAAACCTCGGACGATTACTGCGCTACCAGTGGCAGTTTCCCCGGACAAGGGCAGTACTCCTTCCAGGATAAATGACTGAGCTGCACCTGTATCTCGGAGAATGCAAACAGGTACAGGCTTACATATACCGGGAACAAACACTGTTCCATCACGCATGAAAGGTCCATAACCAGTTTCATCACGGCCTATGGAGCTTTCTAAGGAGATGTCAGCGGGCTTCGACCTTAAGTCAACCGTTGCTAAACCAACAGGTTTTGTGCATGACTTTTTTTTGAGGACCGGACAGTTCGCAATCAGATGCCCTGTTGTTTTACAATAAAAACAGGCTCTGTCAAGCGGAACAGCACGCATATTACCTGACAAATTTCGAGGTGCTATCGCCGACGGCATGGGAACTTTTTCTCTGGGTTTTTCTCTGAACGTGATTTTGTGTGTTAAAACAAAGTCATCAGCCAAAGTAGCAGCTTTTTGAAGCGTGTCTGCTTTCTGCTCGTTGATGTACGTACTTAAAGCAGTAGGTAAGCAATTTTTGAAGTCTTCAATGAGAATCAGTTGTCTAATTTGAGCTTTATTTTCTGCTTTCTGTGATGCACACCAACGATCAAAAAGTATTTCTTTGTCACGTGCAAACTCGATGTAAGTCTGACCTGGCAGCTTTGTATAATATCTGAAGCGTTGTCTGTATGCCTCCGGGACCAACTCATAGGATTTTAAAATAGCAGCCTTTACCAATTTGTAATCTTTAGTTTCCTCGATAGATAAGGACGCATAGGCCTCTTGCGCCCTGCCAGTAATCACGCATTGTAACAGTAAGGACCAAGCGTATTCTGGCCAATTTAATGACGTAGCGACCCGTTCAAAATGACAGAAATATTTCTCAATATCCTTTTCACAAAAAGGAGGGACCATCCTCCGACTGACGTCAAATTCACTAGATGCGGAGGCAGCTTTAGCACTCAATTCTAACTCAATCTTCCTTAAGGCAAAGTCATGATCCATTTCACGTTTTCTCAATTCCAATTTCGCCGTTTCGAAGTCTATTTGTTTCTCTGCTAAAGCCAGCTCTTTTAATCTAACAGCGAGTGCACCTTCCGACTGCTCACTCGCCTCTTCCACAATGGAAGTATCTACGGGCCCTTTTAAAATGCCCAACTCAACGAGATTGCCTTTTAAGACATTACACAAAGTTTCTTTTAACGTCCTATGCCTCGGAGCAATTTTAATATTATACTCTTCCGCTATCTGCAGCAACTGCTCTTTGGTATAAGTGGAAAGCATCTCCTCTGACGGAGATTCTTTAAAACTATCCACTGCTGAAGCCATAACGACTAAATTACACGTTTAATCCCATAACCCAGAACAATTCAACTTCACAAAAGGATGTCGCTTACCCAATCGAACCATTATTTTACTTCATCAACGGCCAATAAATTTCACACTACACCAAATTTGCTTTTATTGTACGCAAATTTTACACTAAGACAGGTCTTTCAATACAGCGAAAATTTTTGTAAGCTCTACATAATATACTTTAACACATGTTTAATCGATTTCAGCAAAGAGCAAACCCAAAAAAAACACTATCAGCATATTTCCCTTTTTATAAAAAAAAAACAAGAAAAAAAAATTAATTCTCTAGTCTTCAGTGGCGTTAGGGGCAACTTTAAATGTTGAACTCATGAACACCGCACATTGACCCATTGTAAAAGATCAACGACAAGTGAACTGAAACGTACCCCCACTCCGAATAACCACCAAAAACAAATAAAACAAAATAACAAAGTGGTAGGTCCACAAACCTACCCGATGACTACCAAAACACAGGGAAAAATATACTCACATGGGATGCTCAGTAGTGTACCACGAAAAATCCAGAGCTTAATTACTTTCGAAGACAGGACGGCAAACTCACTTACAAACGGGCAGCAGTACACACACATTACTTCTCTCCCCAAAAGTTAAATAACATCTTTAGGACAAGCCCCCAATTATGTTACGTCCTCAACATAACATAGAGGCGGAGGCAAGCACAGGCTCGTTTTAACAGGGGATATTTATTAAGTTAATTTAACATAAAGGAGAGAGAATAAATCATAAAGAAACTGCCAGCTCAAAGCAATAAGCGCGTATCATCGACTTCAATGTTTGGTGGTACCTCTCCAGTGCTCCCTGACTCTCAGGATGATAGGCACTGGAAACATTATGTTGGATGTTAAGCTTTTTAAGCAGCCGAGAAAAGGTACAAGAAGTGAAATTTGTTCCCTGGTCGCTTTGAACTATTTTTGGCAACCCAAAAAGAGTGAAGAACTTAATGAGTGCCTTGACAATCGCTCTTGCATTAATGGAACGTAAAGGAACCGCTTCTGGAAAACGTGTAACCGCGCACATTATCGTCAACAGATAACGGTGACCAGACTTTGATCGCGGAAGCGGCCCTACACAGTCCAGTAAAATGTGCTCAAAAGGTTCACCCACCGTAGGGATGGGATATAGTGGAGCAGGTTTGATAGTTTGGTTGGGCTTACCAACCACTTGACACACGTGACAAGAGCGACAATACCGTGTTACGTCTTTCTTAAGACCGGGTCAGTAAAAGTTTCGCAAAATCCGGTCATATGTTTTTGTCACGCCTAAGTGACCAGCGGAATCATCGTGTGCAAGACTTAAAATCATGTCGCGGTACATTTCCGGCACTACAATTTGAGTGACAGAATTTTCATCTCCACAAATAGTACGAGGCGACCACTTTCTCATCAAAACTAGATTTTTGAGAAAGTAACCCTTAGATGGATCCTGAATTTCTTTCTCTCATTGAATTGATTCGTACAATGGGGCGAGAGAAGAATCTGATTTTTTGCGCTTCAATTAATTTATCGCGCATTAATGGAATGTCTAAACCTTTAAAATCTTCTTTCTTTCGAGATAAGAGACAAATCTGATTTTTCCTTCGAGGAAACTGTAAAAATTTCGCTTTCAGTCGCAAGGAAGGTATCAGCCAAATCTATTTCCTTTGAGGCGAGACTATCCGCATTCGACAGAGCGCATAACTACACATCCAGAGAAAACGTCAGGATAATCCTTTTCGTACTCATCCGTGGTCGACACTAGAGGAATGGGAACCACTTCAGGCAAGACATTTCGGCAACACCACACATTACCACCAGCTAAATCGTTACCTAATATGAAGGTTACGCCAGGGACTGGAAGAGATGGTCGAACACCAACAGCCATGTCTCCTGACACCAAATCTGACTTCAGGTGGATTCTGTGTAACGGCACTTCCATAACCGCCATTTCAAAACCTCGGACGATTACTGCGGTACCAGTGGCAGTTTCCCCGGACAAGGGCAGTACTCCTTCCAGGATAAATGACTGAGCTGCACCTGTATCTCGGAGAATGCAAACAGGTACAGGCTTACATATACCGGGAACAAACACTGTTCCATCACGCATGAAAGGTCCATAACCAGTTTCATCACGGCATATGGAGCTTTCTAAGGAGATGTCAGCGGGCTTCGACCTTAAAGGCAGAGTAAGTGATTTCTGGTAGCCAATGTTTATATTTGAAATCACCAAAACAAACACGCCCCTACCCCAAAAGGGTCTTGCCCCTATTTTGATAGCTCCGCCCCACATATACG
>NW_015648529.1:20979-25458 GCF_001515625.1 Sinocyclocheilus rhinocerous
GTCTTAGATCTTTGAGTTCAGCTCATGAAAAATGGGGGCAAAAACAAAAGTGTTGCATTTATAATTTTGTTCAGTGTACATATACATATATATACATATTGTTACGTCCTCAACATAACATAGAGGCGGAGGCAAGCACAGGCTCGTTTTAACAGGGGATATTTATTATTAAGTTAATATAACAAAGGAGAGAGAAAGAATAAATCATAAAGAAACTGCCGATCCCTCGTCTGGTTCTCCCGAGTTGCCAGCAAAAGTCCCGCAACTGCTTTTAGCAGTCACAACAGTATTTATGCTGCTCATCTCATCAGGCACACAGGTGTTTGAAATCGGCACCTAATGAACGAAGACAAACAAGAACTTTCGGCCACTAGGGGGCAGCCGTATCAGTACAAGCCAATACTTGTGAACAAAAATCTAAATTACATGCATATGTAACAGCTACAATTTAATGCTGCATGATAGGCCTAACCATGGTATAGCGTAATGCATGTCATTCAATAAATCGTTCAATGCACACCTAATTTAAGAAATGGAAACATTTTTTTTATTAGGTAATTTAATTATTTCGTTTTAGCTATCAGACAGTTTCTTTCAAAATTAAGCTAACCAATCATTTAACATAGCCTATACAATAAAACACGTTAAATGTTAGCCTACTGAAATATTTTTTCAGTGATGCCTCAATTAGCAGCATATTATGTAGCCTAATGGAGTTATGTTTAATGTTTAAGTTTAACGTTTCTCTGATCAGTGTGTGAAGAGTAACGTTAAGTGAGGAGTGGGAAATGGTCAAACCGGAGCAAAACTAGAGCAGAGTGATCACTGAATGCAGAGCGGAAAGAAATTGTTGCTGCTCCACTCCATTAAAGGGGTCATATGATGCTGCTAAAAAGAACATTATTTTGTGTATTTGGTGTAATGAAATGTGTTTATGCGGTTTAAGGTTAAAAAAACACATTATTTTCCACATACTGTACATTATTGTTTCTCCTCTATGTCCCGCCTTTCTGAAACGCAAGGTGTGCTCTGATTAGCCAGCTATCCAGTGCATTGTGATTGGCCGAATACCTCAAGCGCGTGACGGAAATGTTACACCCCTTGCCATATTGTGATTTTAATCTTTGCAACTTTACAGATCTTCTTTATGGACCAAGAGCTTGTAACACTCCAAAGAGAAAGGAAAAATTGAAATCGCATCATATGACCCCTTTAACATACTCTGACTGAATTTTTTTTAACCGCTCATAGCCTCCTATAGAGTTTTGTTTCTCAGCTGTTCAATCTGGATAGCGCAGATTGTTTGCGCCACAAAACGGCAAAAAATGTCATCTGTCAGTGTTAAGTCAGGTGTGCTCGAAAACGTACAGAGCCGTCTGCTCTCTAATCGCTCTCGTGGTGCAAGATGACATACAGTGATCGGTCTGCGCAGCGCCTGTTGTCAGGTTTGCACAGGGGTGCTACACCCCGTAGCTACGCCCTTGCATCCGAGATACAGCAGTTTATTTTGACTTTTAATTTTAATTTAATTTAATTTTTAAATTCTTTGTAATTTTTTAATATAAAATATATTTATTATCTATAATTTTCATACCTTTAATACTTAACTGAAGGGTATAGACTCAGAAGATATATTGCCGGACAATTTGAATAAGGTCATTAGGAATGGCATCAAATACTATATAAACACTTTGGCAGTTACAGGGATCTTATGAATGAATGAATGAATGAGTTTCTGTAAAACAAGGACTTATTTTTAAACGTAAAATATTTGAGTTATTTGGAGAAAAGTTATGCTTAAAAATCAGCATACATAGTAAAAAAAAACTGTTTATGAAAAGAAGACAGCTTTATCAGAACATTATTCACATCAAAATTACTCCTAAAAAAAAAATACAAAATTTCGAAACCCCCCAACGTATCAAAAATTAACTCAGGAATGATTTTCCAAAGTTTGCCTTTAGACTGCAGGTAGTTCTTTATCCATTTTTTTTCCTTAAATACACAATTAGCAGTATTAAAGTCAAGTACATTAAAACCACCATCTTCAGTTGGAAAAAGAAAAGACAAGTTTTTTTATGTAATGTGGTCTGTTCTTCCAGATGAAATTAAACAAAAAAGTATCCACCTCTGTTATGACCGATTGTGAAACATCTAATGCAAGAGCTGTATACACTAAACGTGACAACCCTTCAGTTCTGGATAATAACATTCTTCCTTTTAGTGACAGATCTGTCTTTAACTATGAATTTAATATTTGTTTAATTTTCTTTAAAAAATATTTTGATTTGTAGGTGTCAAGACATTATGAAGTGGTTCTCACTATTTGAAAGATCCATAATTCAGCTAAAAGCTGTTTTGTCTTGGGATGTGCTCATTATAATTATTATAATATAATAATATAATATAATTATAATTGATTTTGCGCCTCAGAAGGCCTGCCTTATGCTCATTGATCCATAGCTCCTCTAGAGGGCGCTGTGCGAAAGGAAGAACTAACATAGAAGAAGAAGACTGTGGGCGGCGGCGGGAAACATAAATAGGAGCTCTGTGTTTATATGAGTGAAATACATTACTTTTTATTATCCGGACTGTAAAAACTACCCAACATGGTTCAAGAATTTCATGTACTGAGATGTTTTTCCTGTCAAACATTTCAAGTACAGCAGGTAACTGTTTCGCATGTCCCTTTTAGTTCAGAATTAAACCTTTTTTTTCTGTTTTTCTCGCGTTGTAATGTTAGCTGCTAAATCGCAAACGCTTGACATAAATCCCTCAGCCCTTAGTAATCCACTTAACGTTACTTAAAATTAATGTCAGCTTCTCCCCCGCGTATTCAGATTGTCTAAATCAGGGGTGTCCAAACACGGTCCTGGAGGGCCACTGTCCTGCATAGTTTAGCTCCATCCCCAATTAAACACACCTGATCCAGCTAATCAAGCTCTTACTAGGTGTATACTAGAAACATCCAGGCAGGTGTTTTGAGGCAAGCTGGAGCTAAACTCTGCAGGACAGTGGCCCTCCAGGACCGTGTTTGGACACCCATGCAGTAGTGGAATATGTTGGGAAAGTAGGGCCTACAGTATGTTTTGGATCTTGCATCCTCATATTGTGAACAAATACTTACAAAATGCAATGTTGTAAAAGAGTGCATTTTGTCTACATATATACTATTGTTCAAAAGTTGGAGTCTGGGATAAGAATTTTTTGAAAGAAATGAATTTATTATGCATTAAAGTGATCAAAAGTCACATTTATAGTGTTACTAACACAAGTTTTCTGTATTAATTCAAATACTTTTAAGCTTTCTGTCAATTGAAGAATCTTGAAAAAATGTATTGTGGTTTCCAAATAAAATATTAAGCAGCACAGCTGCTTTCAACACTGATAATAATAAGAAATGTTTCTTAAGCAGCAAAGCAGCATATTAGAATGATTTCTGAAGGATCATGTTACACTGAAGACTGGAGTAATTATGCTGAAACAAAATAAACAACACAAGCTTTATATGCACTGTAGAAACACGGTATGATGCGTGCAGTTTGATACAAGAGAAGTCCCGCTGTGAAATTACTGTGAAAGTAATACAATTATTAAAATGCTATAATGTTACACATTGTAGTTTGTAACACACACAGAGTGTCTTTGCCTGAGGTTCTGGAGGTCTAGTGCAGAGTTTAACTCCTGTAATCAAACAGTTATAATAATCTACTCTAGACATTCAGCTTTACTGGAACATTACAGGCAGGTGTGTTGGAGCATGCTTTTGGTCTGATTCTGTTTGGATCCTTTCCCCAAATATTTGAGTGTAACACCAATCACAATCAATCAAATCCAAAAATCAATCAAAATCCAGTCAACAACAGCTGAATAGAACCAAGACCTGCCTTACATTTTTTCTTTTTTGATAATACAATGAAAACATGTAGCGCAGGGCAGGTCAATATACTGAAGAAAAAAATTATCTATTGCTACTTCTGTTTGTTTGGGGTTTTTTACCTAAAAATATAATTTCATATATATTCAGATATGTGCTGTTTAATATCCATTAGTTACCATAATAACCATAAAATGCAAAACAATGAAAACAACAAATTCTTGTACCTTAATTTATCTAAAAGCAGAATGAGATTTAACTGTGATTTTCTGTTGTTACAATCAGTTTAACTGGTAAGATCCTCAGAGGGGAAGTTGTGCAGCGATTATATAAGAATGGAAAGACAGTCTCTGTGAAGGTTGTTGTGAATGAGCAGAGACAGATGTTAGTTAGAGGATCAGAGAAGGACACCTTTCCTCTGTCACAGTCCAGCTGAACTCTCACACGCTGCAGCTTCTCTTTAACTGTGAAGAGAGTGAAGGGTTGATCTGGGGATTTTGAGCTGTATTTACTGTCTATGTACTTCACAAGCCAGACATTAGACTTAAAGAAAACCGCTCCCTTCCTTTGGTTTGATGCTGTGGTTATTCCAACACTCCAGT
>NW_015648530.1:0-10197 GCF_001515625.1 Sinocyclocheilus rhinocerous
TACAATTCACATATAATAATTTTAAATTTGTTAAATCCTTTTACTGAAATGTATTGATCAGCTGACAGGTCAGTGGCAGTATCCACCTCACAAATAATGCTCTTGACCTATTTATCGTTAAAAAAATTAAATCTAACTGCCCAATTTCTTTATTTCTTAACTGCCCAAACATCACATCCATAGCGAGATCTTAAGATTAAATACAAATAATACAATTAAATACATGTTTACAAGTTTAATTTAAGGCATCAGAACGTTTAGCAGTAAAAGTAAACAAAGTACTGGACATTTTTATAAAAATCAGCTACTGTGTTAACATCATAATAAAACAAAATGCATACTCAGGATTTTTATACTGGCCCCCGGCACACACACAAACACAAAAAAATATATATGGGTTTGTTTTTGACCCATATAACCTAGTTGTATTTAGTTTTCAGGTTGGTCTAACCATAGATTCTAGTAAGAAATTTCTTGGAAGTAATTAAATGTAAAATAACTATAAATTAAAGGTGCAGTGTGTAAATTTTAGCGGCATCTAGCGGTGAGGTTGCGAATTGCAACCAACTGCTCAGTCCCCCGCTCACCCCTCCCTTTAGAGAAGCTACGGTGGCCGATACAGGACTAAGGTGTCGTCGGTAAAGACAGCAGAGAGCAATGAGAGGACTAAGATGTCGTCGGTAAAGACAGCAGAGAGCAATGAGATTTCTTTACAAAGATAAATTAAGGAATTATATTTACTTAATTATTTAATAAATCGATGTTATTGCGAATATTAATGTACTTGTTAATCATTGTGTCAGTGTTTTATTCGCAAGAAAAACAAAGTGACGAAACGCGCTGTGTAGAGCAGTTTGTCCGTTTAGGGCTACTGTAGAAACATGGCGGCGACTTCCATGTAAGGGGACCCGCGGTGTATGTAGATAGATATTGCTCAATCTAAGGTAATAAAAACATAACGGTTAATTAATTAAGGTATTTATACACATCTGAAAACATAGTTATGTATATTATATTGCATTTAGGTCTTTATACACCTCTGAAAACATAGTTATGTATATTATATTGCATTTCTGTCAATAGATCGATGTAAATATTACACATTGCACCTTTAAATGTATATTAATCTTTGTTAAAGCTATATAATTTATTCAGTCAAGAGCAGAGAGTGACTTTTTTTCTTTGTCTTTTGTTGTTTGATAACATTGTCACAGACAGCAGCAGGTTTATTAGGCTGTTGTCACTTATACCTTATGCTCAGATTAAATATACTGACACGCATCCGATTTTCTCTCAACTGTTTAGGTTCACTTTAGTCATTACTGACTGCGTTTATGAGGATAATTGGCAAGATGGGTATTTTGAAATAATTTTGCGTGTTTTTGTCTGTTGCAATAAGAGCCCTGTTACTGTATATGATCCCACAGGCACTGATGACTCTGGCAATGCAATTAGAGACCGTCTTAATGCACTGGACCAGGCTTTCCGCTTCCCGTGGTCGGCCATGGCAGTCCAGCTCTGCACTGCTCGCGCCGGCTTCAGCCACTGTCCAGAGGAACGCAGTTTCCATTCCACTGATTGGCCAATGCCTAGAGATGAACGCTTGAACACTAGATTCTGTGTATACAGAGATCTGAGGAACAGAGGCTTCTACCTGACCTCCGCAGGGAAGTTCGGAGGAGATTTCCTGGTGTATCCAGGTATGTTTGCGTCAACCAGGAATATCAAAAGGCCTGTTTGTTCATTGATTACAGATATCTAAAATGTATTTTCGGTGGAGCTTAACATTTGAGATCTTTATTTTGACATTTTGCAGGTGATCCTCTGCGTTTCCATGCTCATTTCATTGCATTATGCATCTCCATGAATGAAGAGCTACCTCTCTGTGATATTCTAGCTATAGCTCGTCTGGGCTCTAATGTGAAGAAAACTGTCTTGCTTTGCTCTCCGTGGAGCCGCAGTGAGACCGGAAAGGATGAGAGTGTGGAGGGTGATGTGGTTTATTCATCGCTGCAGTGGAGTTCTATGGTGTAACAACACAACTGTAGTATGTTTGATAGTCAAAAGATTCAGCTTTTTAGAAACTCAGTGTGCCTTCTGATGTGTAAAGTGCGTGTGTGTGTGTGAAGGTTGTTTGATAAATTCTGAACGACTGAATTGTGTTTGACTGTCAACATGCAGAGGGAGAGCATCAATAAAATCTATAATAAAAATCTAATGAATTATGTGTTTTGTCTTTTTGTTTATTTTTAATATTAGTTGCCAGTGTCACTCAGTTTAAAGCCATTTAAAATTACTGATAAAGTGAGATGGCAAATATATTTTATGAGATTGTTACAACATTTCTGTTATGTAGTACCTAAACTTTAACTTAAAAAAATGAATGTAGTAAATATTAAAACAATACACAACGTTTGAAACATTTTGATTGAAAAACTAATAACAATTTAGATTTTTGCTTTTTTTTTTTGCATCATTAAATATTTTGATTGAAAAACAAATAATTTCGATTTTTGTTTTTTTTTGCATCATGTTAGAAGTGAGTTTAAGCTGGGGACAAAATAGTTTAAAATTCAATCCTATGTTCAGTTTTTATTTATAAAGAACATAATTTAAAATCATTTACATTTTAAAAACATTTACATATTTGTAATATTTTGTCCACGTTTATCACATAATTATCAAATATAACATGATAGAGGCATGAAATGTACTGCACAGTAATCCTGTTCCTGTCAATCGAATGGAGAGTATTTTTAAGTGAAAAACGCTGCTATCTGGTGGTGTGATGAGGACATTATAGGCACGTAACAGCTTCTTTTAATGTCATATACACTCATATTGTGGCTATTAGATAACAGAATCTAAAGAATGCTTTATAATGCAAATAAATTTACAAATAAATAAAATAGGGCTAATGTAAAAAAAAATTAAATAATGCAGAGGCAGTGCCAGTAGCGCGTTATGAAGTCTCGCGAGACAGAGACGAAGACAGGGCGAGATCAAGTCACAGACGGAGGAAGGCAAGAAAAAGAGGGAGATCTTGACAAACTAATAAAACCCATTAAAATGTCGGGACGGTCCGTGCGAGCGGAGACACGCAGCCGTGCAAAAGATGATATCAAAAAAGTGATGGCGGCAATTGAAAGGGTCCGTCGGTGGTAAGTTGCTTGTTTGAAGCGGGAGACAAGTTTCTTTTCTTCTACGTTACAAAAATAAACTTCAGAGTGGCGGGGAGGGTGACGTCATTCAGTAACATGACAGACAAGCAAGGCAACCAATGGGCCTCACTGTATACAGTATGTGGGCGTGTCTTAGACGGGACAATGGGGATTGAACAATCTGTTGGTGGTCTGTAATGGAGTGAAGGGATTTTGTTATATACATTTCTGCTTGGAATGTCTGAAATGTAAAAATGATCAGTTTTATATATTAATTTGAGTTAGTCTCTGTTGAACATCCTTGTGAATCTCGCGAAACCTGCCAAGAACTTATGGTAGGTTTTTTTTCTTCATATAAATTAAGTCTTTACCGCAATATGATAACTATAAATACAATAATAAATATTTTATTTAAATAAAGATTTATACATTTACTGTACTTTTTATTGCGTTGTGGTAAACAAAATACTGTACTAAATTGAGTATCTAATGCTAACTACCATTGAGAACAGCAGAAACTACAAAAAGCCTCAAAGGAGAAAACATACAGCTGCATAACTGTATTCAGAATTTTTTTGGGGAAAAAGTAAAAATCTTAAAATTTTTATTTCATTGTCTTCTTTTAATATAGCCATTTTTGTGATATTAACCTGGAACGTGTTTGTCCTCTTAGGGAAAAAAAGTGGGTTACAGTGGGAGATACATCATTACGGATATTCAAATGGGTCCCGGTTACAGAGACTAAACAGGTGTGTATACTATGCCATCTCAAGCAGCTGTCCACTTCTCAGATATATAAACACAGTGTTCATTTTCAAAATGTCTTTTTTTCTTTCTTGTAGATATACAAGCCTAAAGTGTCAGGGACTGCAGTGAGGAAACTGAAGGGCTTTCCTACAGATGTAGTGTTGGAAAACGCCCGCTCTGTGCTACTGGATTTTCAGGGTAATACAGGACTTAAGGTTATGTTTATGTCAAACACAACAAGGGAACTTGATATTTCCTCTGTAAACAATTCAGAACATTCTCTCTCTCTCTCTCTCTCTCTATATATATATATATAATGCAACACTGGTTTGTGTTGTTATGCTCTAGTCTAGTTACATAAATGGCCTTGCATCTTGACAGTGTGGTTTGCATATCTATTTTACCATAGCATGTACTGTTACATTACAGTGTGCTAAGGTACTTAAACATAATTGACATATTTCTTCAGGAGACTTCACACAAATATTTTTCATTCATTCACTCTCCTAAACAGATGACAACAGTAACCAGAGTTTCCTATCAGATGCCTATCAGTCTAATACCAAAGTGGACAGCAGCAGCAACTCAGTGAGCCCTTCCCATGCATCCTACTTCCGTACAGAGGATTCCCAGCCGCCCACCCTGGGACAGGAGACCATGGATGCCGAAAGAGGTGAGACAAGCCAGTGAAAAAACATTCCGTAAAAAGATTATTTACCTAACTGGCAAGGCAGAAACAAAATTTTGGTCTTCAAAGCAAATGCAAATTAGTATTATAATGCAAATAACATTTCATGTGTTGATGGGGTATTATATTAAGCAGTAAAAACTGTTTTCAACATTAATTAATATTAATAATTGAGTACCAATAATAATTGAACTGCAAAATAGCATATTAGAATGATTTCTGAAGGATCATGTGAATTTATTATTTTACTGTATTTTTGATCAATAAATGCAGTGTTGGTGAGCAGAAGAGACTTCATTTAAAACATTAATAAACCTTATTTATTCCAACCATTTGAGTTTTTTTTTTCAATATCCGTTATCCTGAGTAGTGATTCTCATTGCTGTAATATAGATTTGTTTTACTGTATTACAAGACAATACAATGATGTATTTCGTGTGAGGTAGCATAAAATAAAAATTTGCTTTAAAAAAAAAAAAAATTGTACACATACAATAATGAAATTCGAAAATTAGAATTTGGGTATAATTGTGCTGAACTGTCATAAAATAATGCCATAGCAAAAAATATCGAAATGGTCCTGAAACAGGCTTAAATTCAAAGCAACATTTAATTTAGTATCTTTTCCTTTTTATTTTTGGGGTGATATAAAATTTATTGTATGCATGGTCTTGACATGTTTTGTTAGATTCACCGAAGTATGTAAGATAACAGTAATGATTGTTAATCTTTCATTTCATATGTGTACATGTATTTGTACATTTTAATTTTCATGATCAAACCCCATATTTAGATTCATCAACAACCAGCAGTGAGGTGACGGATGAGCCCCCAACTCTAATTAAAGAAGATGTGTTGTCTCTCTCTACTCAGGTAACATCCACTAGCCTTCAAATAAATGTTCACCTAATGCATTGTGGGAATTAAAATTGTTAAAGTTTTTCACAGGAGGAAGAGGAGGTGATTGGAGCCCCACCGCTTAAAAGAGTATGCACTGAGCAAACCTCAACTCTCAGTTAGCACCACTATGCTGAACATTGCAGGTAAAAGTATAGAAGAATTTCTGAAAGAGACTAAACTGTACATTTAAGAGACTTTTTACAACCTGTCAAATGCCTGAATTTCACTTTTACAGTAAATGATCAAGAAAAAAAAAAAGCTTGACATGTTTTCTTTTTTGTACATTAAAAAGATGATCTTAGATCTTTTCAGGCATTTTCTTATGAAGGTAAAGCAGTTTGTATTGCATCTTGAAAATAAACTGTTATCTTGCATGTTTCTCATTCTAAATTGAGAAAGGACTTTGTGAGTATAATACATGTGTCTGCATGGAGTAATGATTGGTATATACAGTATGACAAAACAGTTCATTTTGATATTTTTCAGATTATACAAATAACTTTTATTGGCTTGTTTTACTTTGTTTTATTGTAAAAATACTTCAATGCATGCATTTTAAGGCAGTGTTGATTAACATCTGTGTTATCTGTTTCTTGATTTGTTTATTATTGTTCAATGTACTGCATCTAATTATCAAACTTTTTATTGAAAAAGAAGGAATGCTTATATTTTATAAATGGTAAGCTCACTCACAGATTTGTATTTTAAATATGAAGGCTTCCACTTTCCATAGTATTTGAAGTATTTAAAAAAAATAAAAAAAAATTGTGTATGATTCATGTAGCGTTGCCTGGTAAAAATGTACCTGGACCTTTTCACTAGACAGATGGAAATAAAACCAAATAAATGCGGCTTTCCACCGATTGCATAATTTGCAAAGTTGTATGGCAGAGACAGAACACTATTGTACATATGAAATGATTTTACGGGCGATTCCCAAAATTATGATTCTCTTGAAATTATATAATTCCAATACAGTGTTTAAATGAGTTTATATAAATTTAATAATTTAGCGTTATTTGAATGCTTAAGACAGAGCTTTATTAATTCATACTGTATGTGGCCGTGAAAAACGATCTTTTAATGTACATTGTCTCCACTGCCAAGACTGGTATTAACATATTAATCAAGACTGTCTCTTTAATTGGACCAAAAGTGTCGTGTGCAAGTTCTATTGTCTCCTTTTAAATTCTATAACCGCTGCCTCTTTTAGCTAAACTCTAGACATTTGGCCATATACATTTTGTTCTAATGGAAAATAAAATGTCCGTTATTAATACTAAAGTATATGAGGCAAACGGCATACTGTCATTTTCAAATAATCTATGAATTTACCATAAACTGACCTCTAACCACGCTTCCAAACACTGTGTTTGTGATTGGAGGGGTGTTGCTTTGACAAAAGGTGGAGTAGGTATAATTGACAGTTCAATCGGCCAATCAAATATCTCAGTCTGTGTCGTATTTTTTTTAGTAACCAATCGTTGGAGACGATGGGTGGGACTTATCCTTGCGTCGCTGCTTGCTACCGGGGTAACGGAGGTTTGAGGTTGTACGGAATGTTGCCGGTGTAGCAGGAACTCCCGCCATTTTTCAATCAGCTATAAACCCTTTTGTTTGTTTATGTAATCAGCAAGTCCCTCAAAACAATATCTACGCGGTCTATAGTCGCTGCGGATAGGGAATTGGTACGACGCTTTGGCCTGGAGAATCGACTACAACACGGACCTGAGCGGCATAAGAAAGCCCGCCATACCAGCTCTGACGGGCCGCCTTTCGCGCTTCCATCCCCGGCACCTTCCGTTCACTCCTTACGCTGTCTTCAGACATCCCACCATGACTCCACCGGCTCCCCCAAACCAGCGGATTTCACACGGGAGATATAATTGATCAACAAAACAGTACTTTTGTTTTCACGCGCTTTTTAAAAGTAAGTAAAGCAGCGTGTTAGCCTAGCCCAATGCTACGCCGCTGAGACGCGCGGTTTCACGGCATATTCAGTTCAAGCTGAGATTGAGCGGGGGGGTTAGTTCAGTAGTTCACTTTGCAGACATATCCACTACCGCAGCAGGCCCGCGATGGCACCTCTACTAGGCCGGAAGCCGTACCCTTTGGTTAAGCCGCTGTCGGAGCCGCCGGGCCCAGGAGAGGAGGTGTTCATCATCGAGCACACTAAAGAGGCCTTCAGGAACAAAGAGTATCCTTTCTCACTGTCTCCGCTACCACTTGCAAGCACTAGACATACAAACACGTGCCTGCAGAACTCTCGATCCGTTGCTTCCACGCTGATCGTGGAGTCTGAGCGTGTGCGAGCGCAGTGTGTCCATTTATGCCTTTATTATTGTTTTCATCTTGCGCGCCGCATCGCATTGTAACGCTAACCGGCTAAAGGTGACCATGACGTTTAGATCAGCAGGGGCTTAACTCTTAAGACAGTGCTAAATGTTATATTTGTCTGATTTGGAGTACTGAAGCATGGCGAAATACGTATTGTTGAGGGGTTGTTGTTGTTCTGTGTGCATTTTAGAGCGAGCTAGTGCTAGCGAGCTAGCTTCAGGGTGTGTGTGTAACGTCTGGCTAACGTAAACAGTTTCTCATCCGAACTGCCATGACTCAATCTTGTGTAACACACACGAGCGCGCATTTACAGTTCAGGGACATATGTGATGATGTGAGCTTATAGATTGATGCTCCCGAACAGCCAACCATCTGTTGAGCGAGACTGCGTAATAGTTATCTATATGCTTGGAGTGTGTGTTTATGATTGTATAAACTGTTTTAGCTCAGGCTGCTGCTGCTGGAGGGGAATGTGCGAGACGAGTTCATGTGCTGCTGCTGCGCGATATGGTTTTCGCGCGCCACGTGAATTTGGTCATTTGGACAGGATGTGTAGAGATGAACTTTATGACATACGCAACGAAGTATATTCGTTCTGTGGTGTATGCTGTTTAATTCATATTTGAGAAATATTCGATTTTTTTTTTTTTAATATAACTAGTACTTGCTCCAGACATTATATTTTAATTGCTATGTAAGCGTGTTTTTGATTTATCCCACACAAAATCTCTGATCTGACAGATATCACTGCACTAGGTTTCCAGAGAAACTAAAAGGAAAGTGACCCAGGTGCTTGTTACGGAATCAGAAAGCTAGCCAATCAGAAACGTTTACTGCTTATCAATCACTGCGCTTTCGGGGATTATGACATCTTGTTGGCCGCCTGGTCTGTGGAGGGCGGGCCTTTAGAGTGAAGGCGTGTTGCTGAAAGGATGAAGGTTTTATTCAGATAGCAAAACGATTGAGTTTGAAGGTGAAGCTTATGTATATGAAAACTGTCTGTCTGACTCACGTGCTTAAACTTTACGCATGCTTTCAGTAGGTCCATCTCGGCACTTAAAACTAGACGATTTTCCATCATTTAACGTGTTTTCTAGGTTTAAGTTTGTTCTAGATCTGCCAAATTGGTGTTTGAATCAAGCTTGGCTCAAGTTTTGAGTCAAAGTTTAGCATCTTAAGAGGTGTCATGTCATAGTGCTTTATACATAATGATAGAATAATACATCGGGTGATATATTGATTAATCCGATATTTATATGCCACTAAATTTTGCTTGTCTGATTAACAGAAGTGTTATCCCTTCTGATAAGCGTCATCCTTGTATTAGTTATAAAATCTACTGACATCCATGTCATAGTAAAAAAAAAAAAGTTTTGTTTTAAACCGAGTAATTTTGTCTAAATTTGTTTGCTGTCGTTAAACACCCAGGTTTCTAGATATACTGACATCCTGCATTTAAAGCCCATACCGGGTGACCACTAATAATTATGGTTGATACACATTTATGTAACACGTGAACAGTGCACTCTGGCTCTGAAATGATTTCAATCTTTCAGAGTGCTTGTAATAACAATTTTACTGAGGCTGTTGTTTTTTTGGTTACCATTACTGTTCTTAATTGCAAGTTTAGTTGTTTCATTAATTAATTCATGCTGGTTCTGCTGCTGTTGGCCCTTTAATTATTGAGCTGCTGTGCTACACGCATGCATTAATTATGAATGAGGCTTTCAGACTATGGACAGCAGAGCTAACATCACTTGATCAGCTCTGCTTTGGAAGTACTGCTTGAGATTTTAGAAGTTTTAGAAGAGCTAGAAGCCATGTAGTGTTTGAGTGTTTTTTGTCCTTAACACTGTTGTTCAGAGAGTATGAAGCTCGACTGCGCAGGTATGCAGAGCGGATATGGACATGCAAAAGCACTGGCAGCAGCCAGCTTACACATAAGGAGGCTTGGGAAGAAGAACAGGAGGTCACAGAGCTGTAAGTAACAAAAACGAGTGAATGCATGAGTGCGTGAGTGAATGAATGAACTTGGAGCATCAACAGCATCATTTAGTTGACAGTTGTTCTCAAAGTCTTATTCTGAATATGTAGTAGTTCTCAATATGTAGTAAGCTGTCAGTGCCTAACCTAGCATTTATGGGTGTCTAAAGCACAGAAATGCTGAGTAGGTAATAGGGATGTAACGGTATGAAAATTTCATATCACGATTATAGTCGTCGCAAAAGACACAGTACAAGTACATCGGAATCCATGTTGTGATATTTTTTTAAATTTTTTTATTAAAGAAAATATAACAAATAACAAACAGAGCATAGCATAAGACAGTCAGTGCTATACAAAGTGTGACATTAATTAGTAACG
>NW_015648530.1:13053-16800 GCF_001515625.1 Sinocyclocheilus rhinocerous
ATGCTTCACGACATCACGACAGAAAGACTAGCATGTTTAATTTTTTTTCCGTCGTCCACGACGAGTTCTGTCACATTGGTGACGTTGACCAATAGCAGCACAGAAGCTCTTTCATGCACAGGTTTCGAACATGGCAAAACGAAAGAGAGATGATGGTGCTGCTAGGTGGAATTATGAGATGGAGGAAAGGTTCGTGGAGCTGAGGCAACAGTACTCCTGCCTGTATGATGTGTCATCGAGGGACTACCACGACAGAACAAAGAAAGAAAAATGCTGGCGAACTATAGCGGAAGCAATTCAGCAATGTTTACACTCTTGTTTTCGGAAGTCTTTTTTTATTTTTTTTATTTTTTATTAATGAAAATAAAACAAATAACAAACAGAGCATAGCATAAGACAGTCAGTGCTATACAAAGTGTGACATTAATTAGTAACGGGCACTGAAAATAATGTCATAATATTTTAAACATGTTAATGACTTTTTGTTTTTTAACAATTTCAGAGAAGATATAAAACAATCAAATTCCACTAAAAATACCTTAAATATTGGGGATGAATTTAAGCATTTTTGTTTATGTATATAAAATTTTGCCAGCAATATGAATAAATTAACAATGTATTCAAGACCTTTGTTAACATTGTTTTCATAGTACACAATAATATCCTTTAAAGAAAAACAGTATTTATCCTTTACTAGATTAAAAATAAATTCTGCCAATTCCTTCCAAAAATTTTGGGTAATTTTACAATCAAAAACACCTCTTTCTCATTTTTACAAAAGGAGCATAAATCATCAATATCAGAGTATCTTGAAATTATTGATTTAACAGGGTAGATGGTATGCAAAATTGTTCAATGTATTTCTTTAGTTTTGTTATTGATACAATATTTAAAGGGATTTAACCAAGCAGTCTTCCAATTAATATTATCAATAATAGTTCCAAAAGAATTTTCCTCTAGGTGTTATTTTATTTTGTTTTTGGAAAACAGTACAAATATGTTTGTTATTGCATTTTTTATCAATCAGTTCAAGACCGTTTAAAAAATAATTTTGGTTTTGTCATTATTGTAGAGTTATAGTGAATATGACTTTTAACAAGATGAACAATAGTAGGAGGAATAGCTTTAATGACCGAATTAAATTCCTTAAAATGCACAGGGAAACTGTGGATTCGCATGAATTGTTCATAAGTTAAAAGATTCCCATAATTATCAAACATATTCATAAGATGATTAATATCCCTGTTAAACCAATTCCTTAAAAATAAAGATTTATTGGCAGTCGTTATATTGGCATTATTCCAAATGAAGGAGGTGTGAGGAGAGAAATTGTGTGAGTAGCAAATTTTCCAGGCTAAAAGCACTTGCTGGTGGAATTTGGACAATTTAAGAGGGAGTTTAGAAATATTAAAGTCACAAGTTAACAGAAATTCTAAGCCACCTATTTGGTTAAAGAGACTGTAAATAAAGATTTATTGGCAGTCGTATCCATGTTGTGATAACTGAGGGGAAACCTTGGCGCGAGATGTCATATCCTGCTCCCGCCCATATTCGCAGCCGCGTCCGAAAAAATTTTGCACGTTCAAAGTCTAGTGACCGCCCCTTTACTACCATTGGTCCGTGACGATTACGTCATAGGAGGTGTGCGCTGAGGCTCCGCCTTCTTTCAAGCAGAACTCTTCTCTGGGTTCATTTCGTCTGTTGAGTCCTTGGAGGTGAGATGTCCGCGGGTAAAAACATGAACACAGTGGAGAGCCGCTTTATAGTAGCAAATTAAGTTGTGCTTCTGATGAAGTGAGACACTGACACTGTTTTTCATGTTTAATACTGCTGATTGCTTTTGAGCAATATATTGAATAAAGTGCCATGTAAATACACGTGACGTGACTTCACGGGAGTGCTAATTTACAGAGTTTTCGCAAACATACCCATGTTGCTATGATCAGATTATTATAAAAAATATTCTTGCTGTCTTCTCCATTTTTGTTGTTTATTTTGTTACTGAGAGGAAAGCGTGCAGCACATATTTACATATTCATATAAACGTTGCTTTCATCAGAGTGGGCGGTGTTGGGATGTTTGATAACAGTATACCGCTGCTCACGTATTTCAAACTTCGTTTTACCGATAAACAAAGAACGAAAAGGAACTTTGTTTTGAGTATATCGGGGCCTTTAGAGTCAAGCTCTGCACTGGTTAGCAATAGGGCTGTCACGATAACTACTTTTTGTTGTGCGAAATATTGCACCAAAATTAATTGCGATAAATGATATTATTGCCATTTTAAGACCATTTTATGCCACTGATTAATGACAGTATGACAATATAATAGCATAACAATGCAAGTACACTCTTTCAAATAACAATTTTTTTAAATATAAAATAAAGAATATTTAGACATTGGAATCGTAATGTGAAAAAATATATCCTAAATAAATAAAAATAATTAATAATAAATTAGGGATGCAACGATACCATTTTTTTTTTTAGAACCAATCCGATCCGATACTGAAAATTCTGAGTATCGGTCAATACAGATACCGATCTGATACCAGCACATTTATTTGAAATCAATGTAGAATTAATGTACTTCTGTGTGTTGACCTGATCGTCAAGTATATTATATGCGCTAATGCGCATCCCGTGCGCAGAATGGTGCGCTTGAAGCAACAAGGAGTCACAGCGCGCAGCTCTCCACGAAGAAAAGTTCAAAGCAGAAAGAGAAGAGCTATTGATGCGTAGTGTATTAAATCTGCTCTGTAGTGTATTGAGCCTTTTCTTTAAACGGTTTTAAACTTAATTTACTGTGCGCTCTCGGAGAGAGTTTCATAGTTTTGACTGTCGTAACCGAACGCGACACGCAGCTTGATTGCTGTCCGCTCTGTGTGTGTGTGGGGAGACACTGCCTGAGCCCCGCCTCCGCCACAGAGAGCAGACGAGATAACAGAGGCAGCGCGATAGAATAAAAAGTTGGTGACATTAATTTTTATGTAAAATTATTAAATTAATTATAAAAAATTATCAGTCGCAATATATCGCGGCACCAAAAATTATATATAAGTCGATATATTGACTATCGCGACAGGCCTAGTTAGCAATAACTTGTTGAAAATCGTACATTTGAGGGGCTGTCACATACAATACAGGCTCTTTATTATATCAGTATGGACAGGAGAATTTCTTTCATCAATTGTGGTAGTGTATTATCAGTTCAAAAGTCACAGTAAGTTTGTTTTAAACTTATGTAGCCATTGATTGTTTGATTTTTGGCAGGCTTCAGGAGGAGTATCCAGTGTGGTTTGAGAAGCCTGTTCTGGAGATTGTGCACCATAACACAGTATCTCTCGATAAGCTAGTGGATCTGGTCTGGCTGGAGATTCTCACCAAGTATGCTGTGGATGAGGAGTGCGACTTCTTGGTATGAACTTGAATTTAATATTTGGACTAATAAACAGAAAATTCCAAAAAAGTGGGGTAACATTGTCCTGGAAAACCTGCAAATGTCAAGGAATTTCAAAAGTTATTCTATAACAGTGTAATTTTTCTTCTTCTGTCTACTTATGCTCAGTTCAAAGTATTTGCTTAGATCAAACCTACAATGGTAAAAGTAATATTTGTGTAACTCATGGAAAAAGCAAGTTTAGTTCCCATCTTTCTCCAATTCTTCTGTTCTCTCTTTATGGATGTGAAATCAACCCTCTACGGACACCTTGGCAATTGAATCACCATTGGCTAGTAAATTTTTTT
>NW_015648530.1:17136-34515 GCF_001515625.1 Sinocyclocheilus rhinocerous
TTTACGGTACGTTAAATACAGGTGCGCTGCGCATCCATTTAGATTAACTGAAAAATATCACAGATCGCTTGGCGGAGAGTGAAACTCTGAAGCGCTCAGTCAGAGAGTGTTAGGCGAGTGAAAATATATCGGTGCTAAACTTATACTTAGCCTCCAACTCACACACTGGCGAGTAAAATCTGAGAATTTATTAGCCATTGGCTAATATTAGACATCATTTAGTCGCCCAGAGTGAAGATTTAGTCGCGTATGCGAGTGATTTACTCGCAATGCAGAGGGTTGGAAATAGTAATTCTGTCTCTCTCTCTCTGTAAGGTTGGCAAGGATAAGACGTTGCACGTGAAAGTGGTGAAGATTCATCCTCTGGAGAGTCTTCCAGAAGAAAATGTGGAGAAAAAGATGGAAGGAGCTTGTGATTCTCCATCCAGTGATAAAGAGAATGCTAGTCAGGAGAACCTGAAGAAGGAGCCACAGTCCAAAGAGGAGGACAGCAGGAGAGAGAGTCTCTGTGAGTCTCAGCTGCTCTTCATGGTCATCCTCTTCATGATATCCTTCAGTGTATTATAATAATAATATTTTTTGGTTCATATTCAAATGATAAATTTTTGTAATCTTTTATGCTACTATTTTTGTCACTTTGATTATCGATAAATACATTGAACCAGGATTGCATATAAAAACGAGTTTTTTGGTGAATTAAGAATTTAATAACAATAAATATATATTTTTTTGCTTTTACAAGTTTTTTTTCTTTATTTTGTCTGTAGCTGATAGGGCCCGCCGCTCACCCAGAAAACTCCCAACCAGTATGAAAGAAGAGAAGAAGAAATGGGTCATGCCCAAATTTCTGCCCCACAAGTATGATGTCAAACTTCTCAATGAGGACAAAGTGATAAGTGACGTCCCTGCAGACAGCCTGTTCAGAACTGAGCGGCCTCCCAACAAAGAAATAATGCGCTACTTCATCAGACACTATGCTTTGAGGTTGGGCTCAGGAGAGAGCGCCCCCTGGGTGGTGGAGGATGAGTTGGTGAAAAAATACAACCTGCCAAGCAAATTCAGCGACTTTTTACTGGACCCTCACAAGGTGGGATACATAAATGTGATGCTTTAGAAAAAAGTGTTTTTGTAGAAAATTTACTTGTTATATTAGATTTTCCTCTGTTTAGTTTTTGGCAGAACATCCTTCAGCTAAGAGGAAAAGCATGAGCTCACCGGAAGGTAAACCCAATAAGAAGCTGAAGACTGCGGAGATGGGAAAAGACAGTGAGGGAGTAAACGTAAAAGGGGAAAAGAAGAAAAAGAAAAAAGATTCCCAGAACATGCCTCTCAGCCCAACCCTCTGGGGTCATATGCAGGTATGTATAATACTAACCAAAGCATAAAAGCACTCTTCACATGAATCACTCTAGATTCTATTAGTCTACTAAAAATAGTTTTTAATTGAGTTGGGTGTTCATGGATTGCTAAGCTACCAATGGGATACTCTGATAAGTGTAAAAATATATGGCACACAATTATATTGAAAAACAATTCAATAGTATTAACCTAGATGGGGAAAATACATTTTTTAAAAAGTCTCTCCTCTTTTAGAATTTTATCACTGATTAAACAAAGATTGTATATGATTTTTATCAGTAATATTGTTGTTTCTTGTATGCTTTTGTATAATGATTGTTTCTTAAGAAAATGTTATATTATTGTAAATGATGTATTGAAATGATATTGTTAGTGTTGCCATGAATATAGCCATTGTCGCTGATGTGGCGTTAAAGCATAAATAAATAAATAACCTAAACAGGGTATCATAATGTTGCTGTTTACTGTTTGGAACAGAATTCATGGCAGAATGCATGACTATGATGTCTTAAAATGCTGCCCAGGTGGTAGGGATGTTAATTAATGATCAATTAATTGGTGTTAATTAAACTCACTTTAGTATGGATACATATACTTTTGACCTGTTGACCTGCTCTCTTGATTGCTCAAAACAAATTTCTCCTAAGGGAGACAATAAAGGATAAACTAACTTTTGCAGTAGAAATAATATTTGGACTTTGAAACTTTTTTGTCATTTTTGTCTGTGAGGTGACTTGTAATTGGATGAAGAAAATCTTACATTCTTTAATGGTAATTTTGGGAGTTATTAATGTTTTTTTTTTTATTATTCATTAAATATTTGTTGGATTTATTTATTCTTCTGTATTTTCATTTGTTCAGGTGAAGAAAGTTAATGGATCTCCTTTAAAAATGAAAAACTCGGGTACATCTAAGAAATGTGATGGGGAAAACATCTTCAGCACTCCAAAATCAAATAAAAAGCAGGGAGACAAAAAATCCACTGACCCCAAAAAGAGCCGCAAGAGTGGGGTCACCAAGACTCCCAATGGCCAGAAGCTCTCCAAAAAGGAGGACAAAAGCGCTGGAAGTCATTTTTGTCTGTGAGGTGGCTTGTAATTGGATGAAGAAAATCTTACATTCTTTAATGGTAATTTTGGGAGTTATTAATGTTTTTTTTTTTATTATTCATTAAATATTTGTTGGATTTATTTATTCTTCTGTATTTTCATTTGTTCAGGTGAAGAAAGTTAATGGATCTCCTTTAAAAATGAAAAACTCGGGTACATCTAAGAAATGTGATGGGGAAAACATCTTCAGCACTCCAAAATCAAATAAAAAGCAGGGAGACAAAAAATCCACTGACCCCAAAAAGAGCCGCAAGAGTGGGGTCACCAAGACTCCCAATGGCCAGAAGCTCTCCAAAAAGGAGGACAAAAGCGCTGGAAGCGCCAAGAAACCCAAAATGAAGCAGATGACCCTTTTGGATCTTGCCAAAAGCCCACCTGCAGCAGCTAGCCCAAAAAAGCGAAGCCGAAGTTCAAGTACTGGCTCTGCTAAGCTGGGCAAACCGTTGCCGCCCATGGCCTTACATCTCCTTCGGTTTTACAAGGAGAATAAAGGCAAAGAAGACAAGAAGACCACTCTGTCCTCACTGGTGTCTAAGGCAGCAAAAACGCTGTCCGCAGAAGATCGTGGCAGGCTTCCTGAGGAGCTGAAAGAGCTAGTTCAAAAACGCTGGGAACTACTTGAGCAGAAACGCCGATGGGCCCTTATGACCGAGGAGGAGAAACAGGATGTTCTGCGGCAGAAGCGCCAGGAAGTCAAGCAGAAACTGCGTGAGAAAGCCAAAGAGCGGAGAGAGAAAGAAATGCAGATGAGGCGGGAGATGTCGCGCCGTTACGAAGACCAGGAGCTCGAAGGCAAGAGCTTGCCGACGTTCCGTCTGTTCGACATGCCAGAGGGACTTCCCAACACCCTCTTTGGTGACATAGCCATGGTAGTTGAGTTCCTTCACTGCTACTCTGGCCTCCTGATGCCTGATGACCAGTATCCTATCACCTCCATCGCTCTGATGGAGGCTTTAGCTGGAGAGAAGGCGGGTTTCCTGTACTTGAACCGTGTGCTGGTGGTGCTGCTGCAAACACTTCTGCAAGACGAGCTGGCGGAAGGTTACAGTGAACTCGACATGCCGTTATCCGAGATTCCTCTGACCATGCACTCTGTATCCGAGCTGGTGCGCTTGTGTTTGCGGCCAACGGATGCCCATGAGGAAGAGAGCGCCCGTGGCTCGGATCACTGGCAGCCTGGTGCGGGCTACGATGACATGGTGAGCAGTGAGTTCTTGGAAAAGCTTGAGACGTCGGAGGTGTTTGAACTGACCTCTCAGGAGAAGGTCAGCCTGCTGGTGGCGCTGTGTCATCGTATCCTCATGACCTATTCGGTGGAGGATCACGTGGAGGCCATTCAGCAGCGATCGGCCGAGCTGTGGAGGGAGCGGCTTGCGACGCTTAAAGAAGTCAATGAACGTAAAAAGGCAGAGAAGCAGAAACGCAAAGAGCAGATGGAGGCAAAAACCGATTCTAGCGGAGATGTACTAATGAGGGCAGAGAAGAGGAAAGATTCAAATGTGAAAAAAGAGACGCCTAAGGTCCCCACCAAAGTGGAACCAGAGCCGGAGGACATGATCAGCACAGTGAAAAGCAGACGCCTGATGTCCATTCAGGCCAAGAAAGAAAAAGAAGAGCAGGAACGGCAAAACAAAGGTGAGAGACGTGTAAAAGTAAAATCAGAATGCCAGAAAGTAGGTTCAAAGGAACAACTGGTTGAAGGTGAGGTTGCAGACTGTCCCGTATTTAGGGTTGGGAACCGAGAACCAGTTCTTATTCAGAACCGGTTCTGTTTTTTGAAAAGAACCGGAACCGTGAGCTATTTCTAAGTTTCGGTTCTGAAAACGGTTCTGGTGCGACACGTGACCAAGCGCTGTGAGCAGCCTTGTGCCGGCGTTTCCCATAAAGGATGTCACAAACTAAATAACAGAAACGCCGCACTGCCTCTTTAATTACTGAGCACATTGCTTCCCATGACGCGCACTCCACAGACGCGCCGCGTCTTTAACTGCCGAACACATCGTTTTCCACGAGTGTACGCGCACTCGCGTCTTTGATAACTGTGCACGTTGTTTTGTCTCACTGTACACGTACCGGCAGCCATTACTTACTACCTTCCAGCAACACTACATTCAATGAAGGTAAAATAGTAAAAAAAAAAAAGAATAATAATAATAGTTCATTTAAATGGAAACGGAATCGTTAGGCAAAACTGGAACCGGAATCGGAACCGGAAAATTTCTAACGATACCCAACCCTACCCGTATTAGCCGGGACGTCCCGTATATTGGGCCTAATTGATTTGTCCCATATGTGACCTCCCTTATCCCATTTATCTACGCTGATCTAACCACTGACTGATACAACAGCAGCAGTGCTGATCACGACACTTGAGAATGATCTCAGGCACCTGTCATGATCCAATCACAGCCTAAATAACAGAAGTTCCCACCCCTAGGTGAGGATGGAGTGGTATTCCAGACCCCTGCAAAGAGTAATGGGGAAAAATGAAAACTTTAAGAGGTGTAAGAAATAAAACCAGCAGCACTAAAGGAAAGTAGGGTACAGAGGCAATGAAGACAGAGCCTGAAAGCGGCATGTTAGATGTGAAATGGCTGTTTTTTCCCCCCTTTTTAAAAAAAATTTGCAGTAAAATGGGTTGTGAAAGCCGTTTCATGCTGCGCTTTACCATTTACACTACCATTCAAAAATGTGGGTGATGATGATTGTTTTTTTTCTTTTTAATTAAATACTTTTATTCAGTAAAGACATTAAATTGCAATAAATGCTGTGCTTTTGAACTTTCTACCCATCAGAGAATCCTGAAAAAAATGCATCATGGTTTTGCTAGAAAATAATTAGCAGCACAACTGTTTTTAACATAACACAATGGAGCAGCAAATCAGCATATTACAATGATCAGTGATCATGTGACACTGACGACTGGAGTAATGACTGTTGAAAAAGTAGGTTTGCCATTACAGGAATAAATAAGCTATTTTAAAATAAAATCAAAGTAGACATTTTTAAATTTAGTTTCACAGTATTACAGTTTTTACTGTGTTTTTGGTCAAAATAAATGTAGCCTTGGAGAGCATAAAGGACTTATTTCAAAAACATTAAAACTCTTGCCAACCTCAAACGTTTGAGTGTTTATGTAACTTTTTCTTTAATGGATACTTTATTCCAAAAGGTAAGCAAATTAACTTTGTAATTAATAGGAAGTAACGTTGACCTTGTAGGAAGTTTGTGCCAAGTAGATTCAAAATATTTAAAATGCAAGAAGTAAAAGACCTTCGAGCTTCATAATGCAACTGCAGGAGTTTCATGTCATGATGGAAAACATTAAATATAACAAAGTTTATTTTTAAAAAGTGTGTTATATATGCATCTCCTGCAGAGCGTATGGAGAAAGAAGCGGAGGAGGAGCGAATCAGAAGGCAGAAAGCTGCAGCAGAGAAAGCCTTACAGGATGCCGTCACTAAAGCGAAGCTGGTGATGAAGAGAACACCATTGGGTACTGACCGCAATCACAAACGGTACTGGCTGTTCTCTGATGTGGTTCCTGGCCTGTATATTGAGAAGGGATGGGTTCATGAGAGTATAGACTACACATTCACTCTTCCTCCTGAAGAGGAGCCAGCGTCGACAGAGGAAGACAAAGAGGAGGAGATGGAAGGTTAGCCTACCTATGCATTTTCTAAAATACTGAATTTTTTAGTTGGATGGTTCTTCTGTTTGGGATTGCATTTAAAAAAAATGCATTAAATGTGTTTTCAAAAACATGAATATATAATACACAGAAATAAATGCTGTTATTTACAGCAAATAAATATGTTTGAAAGTGTCTGTTTCTGGCTTTCTCAGATGGAGAGAAAGAGGATGAGGGCAGCATAGTCAGCACTTCTAATGAAAATGGCCAGCAGGGGACACCAGTGCCTGAGTCCTGTATTGAGACCACTGTGCCCAAACAAGGCCAAAACCTCTGGTAAGTGTTCTTGCAAATTCCCAGTTGTATCGTTGATATCTGGGAAATCAGCCTTTAAAGGGGTCATATGATGCTGCTAAAAAGAACATTATTTTGTGTATTTGGTGTAATGAAATGTGTTTATGCGGTTTAAAGTAAAAAAAAAACACATTATTTTCCACATACTGTACATTATTGTTTCTCCTCTATGCCCCGCCTTCTGAAACGCGTCGATTTTTACAAAGCTCATCAGTCTGAAAAGCGAGGTGTGCTCTGATTGGCCAGCTATCCAATGCGTTGTGATTGGCCGAATACCTCAAGCGTGAGACGGAAATGTTACGCCCCTCACCATACTGTTGATGCCCTGTCCGAAAAAATGAAATCGCATCATATGACCCCTTTAAGTAATTTGTGGCTCAGAGCTCTTTTTGTATGAGACTATGCATTGTTTTGGAGGAAAGAATTCCAAAAAGAAAAAATGGGCTAAAATGAGTTGTAATGAAGATTTACAGTCTTATGGATCAGGACATGGAATGACATCTGTCTGGACATCAGTATTGGGCAGCAACACAAATGCTTGTTCTTAAATTGTTTTCCCAGGTTTGTGTGTGATTCACAAAAAGACCTCGATGAACTAATAGAAAGTCTTCACCCTCAGGGAGTAAGAGAGAGTGAACTCAAACTCAGGCTTCAGGTTAAGTGAGTACACACACACACACACACACACACATCTCCTTCCTCATGAAAACAGATATTTTCACACCTTACTTGCTCTCAATCCCAGTATAAATGGATTAATATTTAAGATGTTGTCTTTGTTTTAGTTACCAGGAAATCTTGCATTCCATCCATCTGACGAAAAAAGGTAACCCAGGCCTGAAGACCTGTGACGGATACCAGGAGCTGCTTAAATACTTGCGCAGTGACATTAACGAAGTAGCCTCCCGTCTCCAGAAAGGAGGCCTTGGAAACATGGAGGACACATCTGAATTTGAGGAGAGGGTGAGAGACATTAAGACCACATGTGATGGGCACTATAACCAATATCATTTTATCATGGTATGGCAATGGTATATGTTACTGGCCAGCCCTGCTGCATGGATATATCTCCACCACTTTGAACCTACCTGACCTTTCACTTGTGTTTTCAGGTGCATGACTTGGAGAAGCTGCAGGACTTTGGGGAGTGTGTGATCACTCTGCAAGAGAGCGTGATCAAGAAGTTTCTGCAGGGCTTCATGGCACCCAAACAGAAGAAGAAAAAGAAGACCGGGGGAGAGGAGAGCACGACGGCAGAGGAAGTGGATGATCAGAAGAGACTGGCTGAAGAGGCCAGGGTGAGTGTGTGTGTGATCAATGGGGTTTCAAGTTACTAACACTGCAGTAGCTAATTTCATGATTCTCAATACCATAGCCAAAAGTATATAATATAGGCCAAACTGCTTTATTTAAAAATTAAATATGACTGAAAATAATAACTAATTAAAACAATGGTATGTATTCTTCATGTCCTAGTGAAGTGAACATTGTAGGCACTGAATGAACAAGCAGAAATAAAGGGAAGAGAAACAAATTTGTCTGCATTAGTACTAGCAAAAGCATGAGAAGATGAGAAAACAGACACCAAGGCTGCATTTAATTTATCAAAAAGAAACAATTCTTATCAAAAACAGTTGTGCTGTGTTTTTGTGGAAACTGCGATATATTTTTTTCGGGATTCTTTGAATAGAAAATTCAAAAGAACAGCATTTATTTAAAAGGGGTCATATGATGCGATTTCAAGTTTTCCTTTCTCTTTGGAGTGTTACAAGCTCTTGGTGCATAAAGAAATCTGTAAAGTTGCAAAGACTAAAGTCTCAAATCCAAAGAGATATTCTTTATAAAAGTTAAGAGTCAACCACGCCTACCTAAAACGACTCGTTCTAACACGCCCCCACATGTCTACGTCACGATGTGGGAAGATTTGCATAATGCCGCCCACATGTTCACGCAAAGAAAGAAGGCGTAACTTATTCTTGCTGTAGTATTGTTGCTGCCGCCATGTCGTGAAGACGTCCGTGCTGGTCGCTGAGGAAATGCATCAACTTCGAGCTGTGGATCGGGAAGTGAGAGAAAAGTGTTAATTACGTTTGAAATATGGATGTTTTTCTTTAAAAAAACACATGGATTCGCTACAGGGGGCCTTTATTTGATGACTTGTGGACTGTTCAACTGCAACACCCGCTGACTGCAATGATAGAGCTTGGAGTAGCCAGGACAATTTTTAATATAACTCCGACTGGATTCGTCTGAAAGAAGAAAGTCATATACACCTAGGATGCTTTGAGGGTAAGTAAAACACAAGCTAATTTTCATTTTTGGATGAACTAACCCTTTAAACCGCGTAAACACATTTCATGACACCAAATACACAAAATAATATTCTTTTTAGCAACATCATATGACCCCCTTTAATTAGATTTTTTTTGTAAAGTCTTTACTCTTACTGATCATTTTAATGCATTCTTGCCAGAGTAAGTGAGTGGAGTGGAGCGGCAACAATTTCCCCTTCGTGCTCCAAGCTTTCAATAATCACTGCTCCGCTGACCATTTCCTGCTCCCTGCTCACTTCTTGCTTGTTAACAGAAACGCGGCTTCGCCTTCACTGCATAACGAAATTTGCGCAAATTGCTGCTTCACTCTAAAAGTATGCCAGTATGTTTCCAAATATCACAAGTTCTATATAGAACATGTATTCAAATGAAGAATAAACAATTCTAGAAGTAAAGAGCCCAGACTTCTGAACGGTAGTGTATGTGTGTGTTCACATTCACACTAGACTAAACTTCTTGTGCATTTTGACTTTCTAGGTAGCAACAGCGGTGGAAAAGTGGAAAACTGCCGTTCGTGAAGCTCAGACTTTCTCTCGCATGCATGTTCTGCTCGGCATGCTGGATGCCTGCATCAAGTGGGATATGTCTGCAGAGAACGCTCGCTGTAAAGTGTGCCGCAAGAAAGGTGAGACACCTGAAGAACAACCTCAAATGTGAAGCATTATTTGATGTGTGCGTTTTAGAGTGTTAAACATTTTAAACAGTGGCAAAAGTCTGGACATCATAAATAGGGCTCTATGCTTACTTTCCTTTACAAGTGCTCCTAATTTAAAAACTTTAGGAGCACAGTCAAAAAAATCAGGAGCACCTTCTGATCAGTATTATGAGGTGATAATTTTTTACCTTTTGTAATGCCATTTTTTTCTAATTTTATTGAAAGTGTCATCTTTTTAATAATCATTAAAAGCTGTCACTCACCTGAGTTCATCACAATCTCACAAAGTTCCATTATAATCAACGAAGTTTCTACACTGCACAATGAATCTCTTATTTACATTGTGTTTACACTTTGTTTGTTATAGGAATGTAACGATTCACTCAACTCACGATTCGATTCACGATTTTGATTTCAAGATTCGATTTGATTCACGATTTTTTTTTTTTTTACAAAATTCAAAATAATATTCTTTTTAGCAACATCATATGACCCCCTTTAATTAGATTTTTTTTGTAAAGTCTTTACTCTTACTGATCATTTTAATGCATTCTTGCCAGAGTAAGTGAGTGGAGTGGAGCGGCAACAATTTCCCCTTCGTGCTCCAAGCTTTCAATAATCACTGCTCCGCTGACCATTTCCTGCTCCCTGCTCACTTCTTGCTTGTTAACAGAAACGCGGCTTCGCCTTCACTGCATAACGAAATTTGCGCAAATTGCTGCTTCACTCTAAAAGTATGCCAGTATGTTTCCAAATATCACAAGTTCTATATAGAACATGTATTCAAATGAAGAATAAACAATTCTAGAAGTAAAGAGCCCAGACTTCTGAACGGTAGTGTATGTGTGTGTTCACATTCACACTAGACTAAACTTCTTGTGCATTTTGACTTTCTAGGTAGCAACAGCGGTGGAAAAGTGGAAAACTGCCGTTCGTGAAGCTCAGACTTTCTCTCGCATGCATGTTCTGCTCGGCATGCTGGATGCCTGCATCAAGTGGGATATGTCTGCAGAGAACGCTCGCTGTAAAGTGTGCCGCAAGAAAGGTGAGACACCTGAAGAACAACCTCAAATGTGAAGCATTATTTGATGTGTGCGTTTTAGAGTGTTAAACATTTTAAACAGTGGCAAAAGTCTGGACATCATAAATAGGGCTCTATGCTTACTTTCCTTTACAAGTGCTCCTAATTTAAAAACTTTAGGAGCACAGTCAAAAAAATCAGGAGCACCTTCTGATCAGTATTATGAGGTGATAATTTTTTACCTTTTGTAATGCCATTTTTTTCTAATTTTATTGAAAGTGTCATCTTGTCAAATTCAAAAATTTATAAGCTTTTTCAAAATTTCGAATCAAAATAGAATAAGAATAATTTACAGATCAAATTAAATCCGTATTAACAAAATGAATTTGCACTACAGAGGTGGCAAAGAAGAACATGAAAGTGGCATGTAGGTATATTTACAGACGTTTAATGAGGTGGCATGAGTGTAATTAAATTAATGTTGAGATGAATGTTTTAAATATAAATTTTGAATAGAAATATTAAATGATTTACTTTAATAATAGAAATATTATTTCTATTTAATAATATAAATATTAAATGGTACTTAAAAAATTAAATTAAAACTGCCAGTAGGTGGCGGCAGGTCACTGATTTTATCAGTGAATCATTCATTCAATTGATTCATTCGAACGGCTGATTCACGGGCAAAGCAAATGACTTTTTTTTTTGAATGTCTATGAATGGGCAATTGAATCATTGACTCACTAGATTAGTTTTAAAACGCAAGTTCATTCATAAATGAAACACTGCTGTGTTTGGTTGGAGATGCGCAGCGGCTCAGCTGTGGTTGTTTGAAACTATTTTCGTTGATGAAATAGAGCGAAATCAGGCAAAAGTGTTGTAGTCAGACAATATAAGTCACTTAATATTAACTTCTATAACTGTTGTATTAAATCAGTATCACATTTGCAAACTCCCTTAAAGGGGTCATATGATGCTTCTAAAAAGAACATTATTTGGTGTATTTGGTGTAATGAAATGTGTTTATGCGGTTTAAAGTTAAAAAAACACATTATTTTCCACATACTGTACATTATTGTTTCTCCTCTATGCCCCGCCTTTTTGAAACGCGTCGATTTTTACAAAGCTCATCGCAAAACTAAATTGAAATTTTAAAACAAGCCCCAAATCAAATGAGTAACTCAAATAAAAAAAATCGCTTCATATAAACAAAATAAGGCTTTGTCTGTGCTCTTTCCATTTAAAATGAGACAACCACTGCATTTTAATCATGATCCAAACAAAGATGCTGCATACATGCAACATGAACAGTTTTTAATCTAAATTAGGTTGTATAATTTCGAAATTTGAAGCAAAAACAGAATGATTTGACTTCAGTTTTGTGAAACTATACATAAAAAATATCTGCATGAAAGCTGAGCTGAATGAGACGCAGATTCACTCTCTGCCAGCAGGTGGCGCTTAAAGAGTTTCCTTGGTTTCCGCTGTAAACAAAGCAGTGCTGCACTTATGAACTTTAATATGCATTATACAGAGGCAAGATGAAAAGAAAAAATACCATACTTTTTCTAAAGACGGTAAGTTTCCCTCAGACATACATTCATATAAACTACTACCCCTAATTGAATCGCGATTTGTTTAGCATCTCAACCGATTTGAATCGTCACATATTTGAATCGATTTTCAACCGACTCGTGGTTAATCGTTACATCCCTAGTTTGTTATAATGAGAGGATACGTAAGCTTGTATAACTCCGCATGAACAAAACTCCAGTGTGGATTCTGATTAACATTGCGTGAAAGGAATCAAGAGATATGTCTGTGATGCATTACTCAACGCTGCAAAAACACTTTGTAAAGTAGAAACCTTTGATGCTTCCCTGAGCACAAACGCATATGCTGATCGGGTCAGTCGCACTGGTGCTCCTAAATAGTTTTTCATAGTCGCACACAGTAGTTTTCAGTCACAAATGCACTGTAGAGCCCTGATAAAATCATCAAAACTATGAAATGACACATTGCAACATGAGAATTATGTAGTGACCAAAAAATGTATATTTATTCATTTTCAGAGTTGCCACCCTTTGTCTAGATTCCAACCCTGTGCACTCTGGACATTCACTCAACCCACTTTATTAGTTGCATCCTGCAATGCTTTTTAAAAAGCATTGAACAAGTTAATCAAACTTTTTTTTTTTTTTAATTAATTTTAGGTTTATGAAGTCGCATGTTGGCACAGTTTATATTGGTCTATATATGGTCAAATTTCCAGTGTGTTCTGACTTTTGTATGGTCACGTTCAGTGTTTCACATTAATTACCTAGACTGCAGTGGCCTTCCATGGTTTTTAACAAAAATATACACTTCTCAGTCTCTCAATTGATACATTCAACTTGAAAATGTGCAAAAATTCATTTCAAGGTCCACCCACCATAGTCTCTTGAAAACGTGGGAAAAACTACTGTATGTGAACCAAAAGATCTTCAGACTCAGACCGAAGAGAGTAGTTACTTTACACCTTTAGAGTATGAAATATAAAGTGAAATGCACAAGGGACTGAATGACCATCAAAGAGAGAATGTCTGAGATCTAAACGGCACCTGTTGCTGTAATGTGAGCGGCACGCAAGAGGAAGTACTGCGTGGTAACAGGAAGATTTAACATGTAATTGATCTGGTTTATGATTGTCTTTCTCTGTAGGAGAGGATGATAAGTTGATTCTGTGTGATGAGTGCAATAAAGCCTTCCATCTGTTCTGTCTGCGGCCGGCACTATACCGTATACCGGCGGGTGAGTGGCTCTGCCCAGCCTGTCAGCCAACCATCGCCCGACGCAGCTCAAGGGGCAGGTAAGAACATGCAGACACTGGGCCTCTTTCATTAAACTTTTGTCATTTGTGTGTATGTTAATGAATTCCAGTAATTTGTAAATAGGGCGTGTGCATGCTTATTTACAATTAGCATAATCCCAGCCCATGTACTACTTTGTGTGAATTATGTGTACAGGAATGTTGTGGGATCTTAGGACTCCCTTCTTAGGTCTGGCCGCAGTATATTGTATAAATGCAATGGAGACTAATTAGCCACATGCCTAAAGATTACTCAATGAAAGCGTTAGGCTTGCAGATACTACTGGTGCTCATAATAGGCTAATACCCCCTTCATTGCGGACAGCTAAGCTAAAGTTTAACCTCAATAAGATTACCTAATTCTGTGAAGATAAACTTGTTAAATATTATTACATATAGATGCAATGTCATCAAGTTTGCCTAAAAGAAAACAAAACATTTGGATGTTTTAAGCACCATTTACACATTGTTCGGTGCTCATAATATGTTTTTTCCAGCGTTACTGCTATAAATAAGGCCTAGTCGTTCAGGGTTTGCTTAATTTTAAGTTTTTTTTTGTAGTTTTATATGGTCAAAGTTCCTCAGAATTAATTTACACATTTCTGTTTGCAGAAATTATAATGAGGACACTGTGGTTTATGATTGTCTTTCTCTGTAGGAGAGGATGATAAGTTGATTCTGTGTGATGAGTGCAATAAAGCCTTCCATCTGTTCTGTCTGCGGCCGGCACTATACCGTATACCGGCGGGTGAGTGGCTCTGCCCAGCCTGTCAGCCAACCATCGCCCGACGCAGCTCAAGGGGCAGGTAAGAACATGCAGACACTGGGCCTCTTTCATTAAACTTTTGTCATTTGTGTGTATGTTAATGAATTCCAGTAATTTGTAAATAGGGCGTGTGCATGCTTATTTACAATTAGCATAATCCCAGCCCATGTACTACTTTGTGTGAATTATGTGTACAGGAATGTTGTGGGATCTTAGGACTCCCTTCTTAGGTCTGGCCGCAGTATATTGTATAAATGCAATGGAGACTAATTAGCCACATGCCTAAAGATTACTCAATGAAAGCGTTAGGCTTGCAGATACTACTGGTGCTCATAATAGGCTAATACCCCCTTCATTGCGGACAGCTAAGCTAAAGTTTAACCTCAATAAGATTACCTAATTCTGTGAAGATAAACTTGTTAAATATTATTACATATAGATGCAATGTCATCAAGTTTGCCTAAAAGAAAACAAAACATTTGGATGTTTTAAGCACCATTTACACATTGTTCGGTGCTCATAATATGTTTTTTCCAGCGTTACTGCTATAAATAAGGCCTAGTCGTTCAGGGTTTGCTTAATTTTAAGTTTTTTTTTGTAGTTTTATATGGTCAAAGTTCCTCAGAATTAATTTACACATTTCTGTTTGCAGAAATTATAATGAGGACACTGAGGAAGAGGAGGATTCAGAGGAGGAAGACTCTGAAGACTCTGAAGAGGAAGAATCAGAAGAAGAATACAGGGACACGGGCCACAGCTGTGAGTGCCACTCTGAGAGCTTTGAAAACTGTTTTCATTTGGGGTGGGGGGGATTATTATTATCATCATCATTATTATTTGTTTGTTTTGTTTTTTTCCTACACAAGAATATTTTGGGAGAAAAGTGAGATCAACTGCCTTGTTTATCAAATGTACTGTATCATCATGATGTGCTTAAGGACTTGAAACTGTCTTATAAGTTTAGGCACGAACTTTAGGTTTAACTGTTTGTTTGGTTGTCTCAGTGAGACCTAGGAAGAAGGTGAAGTCGTCTTTGAAGCCCAAAGTGCAGAGTAAACCACCACAGAAGAAGCATTCGCCTTCTAGTGCCAAACCAGCTCTCAGACCTGCTTCCAAGCCAGATCCAAAACCTGCACTCAGATCTGCGTCCAGACCAGATCCAAAACCTTCTCTCAGATCTGCTTCCAGACCAGATCTTAGACCTGCTCCCAAACCTGCTTCCAACCCAGACCCTAAACCTGCTTCCAAGCCGGATCCTAAACCTGCATCCAAAATTGATCCTAAACCTGCTCCCAAACAATCACCTAAATCACGACCTGGACCAAGCAACCCTGCAGACATCGATGAGCTGGTGAGTAAAACAAGATATGTGAAAGTGTGGTGTGTTTAATGCCTTTCTCATACACAGCATTTTACTATTTGCAGTAAATATTTTAGTTTAATATTGAAGTGTTGTATACATTTTGATAAATGTTGGATGCTCAAATTCTTGATTTTGCAAATAGGTTCAGCAGAATAATTAAAAATTACTGTTGAAAAAGAACAGTTTGTTCAGAAAAAGAACAGTTCGTTTATTAACAAGCGTTTCACGGTGTGCTGAAGCAAAAAAAACAACAACATGTAAATGAAAAAAAGAGTAAAGGGAATAGTTTGTATTGTCACCATTAGGCACCATATACAAGTGTTTCTTAAGTGTTGTTAATCGTGTGCAGGTCCGACAGAGCTCCAAGCCTGTATCGAAGAAACAAACTATTGAGCTGGAGAAATGTGAGGAGATCCTTCAGAAGCTGATGAAATACAGACACAGCTGGCCCTTCAGGTACACTCTCACAAGACCTCATGATTGATTTTGTCACTTGTAATTTACAAATATCACAATTAGTCTCATAACATTTAATTTAAAAAGATGTTTAGATTTTAAGTGTTTACTTTATTAATTCTTAGTGTTTCAGTGTTTTTCATTATTAATTCATGAATTCGTGTTAGTTTGTTATTTGGTGATATGGAGAATTATGAAACCTGTCAGGGTGTTCTTCAACTTATAATAGTTTGATGTAGTGACGAGCCTAATTACTATTTGGTGATTAGTGTATCATTAATACGGTTAAATGATGCATATAAATAAGTGAAGCAGTTTAACTGAGGAGATTATTGAAAGTAGTCAAGACATAACACATTCTCTTCTTCTCATCCAGGGAACCCGTATCTGCTGAAGAGGCCGAGGATTATGGGGACATCATCAGCTGCCCGATGGACTTCACCACCATGCAGGACAAGTTCAAATCCTCCCAGTACCAGAGCGCCAGCGATTTCCTTGAGGACGTGAAGCTCATCTTCTCAAACGCAGAAGAATACAACCAGCCCAACAGCAACGTCCTGACCTGCATGGCACGCACAGAGCAGGCATTTATCGAGCTAGTGCAGAAGAGCCTCCCTGGGATCGGCTACCTGCGACGCAGAACGCTCAAACGCCAGGCCGCTCACTCCGAAGAGGATGACGACGAGGAGGAGGAGGAGGAGGAGGAGGAGGGCAGGAGGAAGATACAAAATGGGAAGCAAGGGAGAGCCAGACAGACCAGACCGCGCGGTGGACAACGGAACCAAGCTGACAGTGAAAGTGAAGAAGATGTGGAGGAGGACGAGTCTGTGAGAAGGAAGAGCAAGCGGACAAATCGCAAAGATTATCGGGAGCAGGACAGCGACAATGAGAGGGACAGCAGGAGAACTGGATTGAGGCGGACTGTACGAGGTGTGACTGGTGACAAGGAGGCCAGCAGTGACGAGGACTCGGGCGTCCAGCGACATTCCAAGAGGCTCAAACGCTCATGAAGACCAGGGTGCTTTTTTGTGTTCTTTGTATTCATTTTCGTACCCCCTCCTTATTAATTGGAAGGCGAAACGGGCAGCCCCGTACCCACTGCATATCGGACAGAACCTTTGCTCACCCCGATGTAGATGTTTGTTTATTTTACTTTTTGGAAGTTTTTATGTTAATATCGGAGAAAACTGATTTATATTTGTAAGTTGATTAATAATGGTGACACTTGGTTTTTCAACCTGAAGATTTGCATTGAAAAAGAGATGTCATCTCCTTGAGCTCTTAAGACTTTTTTCATTTGATATTTGGCCTAAAAAACACAAAAAAAAAAACAAAAACACTTTTTTGGTAATTGGGTTGCAGACACCCCCAAGCCATGTCTCATTTTGATGATTTGAGAGGTTCCACTATAAAAGTTGACCTGTAAATGTTATAAAGTGATTCAGATTTCCTCCAGGCCTTTTGCGTAGACCTTCATGCAG
>NW_015648530.1:34756-38404 GCF_001515625.1 Sinocyclocheilus rhinocerous
AGGATGACGACGAGGAGGCGGAGGAGGAGGAGGAGGAGGGCAGGAGGAAGATACAAAATGGGAAGCAAGGGAGAGCCAGACAGACCAGACCGCGCGGTGGACAACGGAACCAAGCTGACAGTGAAAGTGAAGAAGATGTGGAGGAGGACGAGTCTGTGAGAAGGAAGAGCAAGCGGACAAATCGCAAAGATTATCGGGAGCAGGACAGCGACAATGAGAGGGACAGCAGGAGAACTGGATTGAGGCGGACTGTACGAGGTGTGACTGGTGACAAGGAGGCCAGCAGTGACGAGGACTCGGGCGTCCAGCGACATTCCAAGAGGCTCAAACGCTCATGAAGACCAGGGTGCTTTTTTGTGTTCTTTGTATTCATTTTCGTACCCCCTCCTTATTAATTGGAAGGCGAAACGGGCAGCCCCGTACCCACTGCATATCGGACAGAACCTTTGCTCACCCCGATGTAGATGTTTGTTTATTTTACTTTTTGGAAGTTTTTATGTTAATATCGGAGAAAACTGATTTATATTTGTAAGTTGATTAATAATGGTGACACTTGGTTTTTCAACCTGAAGATTTGCATTGAAAAAGAGATGTCATCTCCTTGAGCTCTTAAGACTTTTTTCATTTGATATGGCCTAAAAAACACACAAAAAAAAACAAAAACACTTTTTTGGTAATTGGGTTGCAGACACCCCCAAGCCATGTCTCATTTTGATGATTTGAGAGGTTCCACTATAAAAGTTGACCTGTAAATGTTATAAAGTGATTCAGAATGAAACCGATCCTTTTGCGTAGACCTTCATGCAGCCTTAACCAGTGACCATCCAGAACTAGGCTCTTTCAGTGAAACTGACCTTATGTGTTTTCTGTGAGCGGTTTAATTGGCACTAAACCCCCATGGTGGTATGGCATTGAACTAAAAGTCTTTATTTTTGAATGTGCCACCAGATTTTTCTTTTCTTTAGTCGTTTATTATTTTGGCTGTTTTACAATAAAAGCTGTCATCCCTAAGTTTGGTTAAACAACTTCTGTTTTTGAAAAGCAGGAGATCATCACTGATCCTGTTTATTGGCATCTGATGATTCCTGTAAAACCTCATGCTGCTCTTATTCCCTGGAAACCAATAGGTGGCACTCTACTACAGTGGTCTTCGAAAGAAAAGCTCCCCTTGGTGTAAAACTGACATTTGAATGTTTATATCCCCACTAAAGACCTTTGCGGTGATAAATTGAACCTGAAATCAAGATGGTTAAGTCAGATGTGAATCTTGTTTTTGAAAACACTCAAGTGAAATTCTAGGATCTAATGGGCACAAATTGCTTTAATGCATCCACGTGTGAGTGTATAATCCATTCATCAAAAATACCATAACTGTCTTTCCTTTTTTATATTAATATGTAAATAATAAGCTTTGACTATATTTTGGTTTTTGATCGTAGCCACGGAAGCCTCAGTTTAAGATGTTTGTCCACAGCAGATGTGCTGCTCAGGGCTTTATTAACTCATTTTTAGTGGAGGTTTATGCTTTTTTTCCAAGATTTGTCATGGTCTCTAATACCCTCCTGTTTCTCTCACCTGAACCATAAAAATCTTAATAGATCGTCATAGTTGGGCTTCGTTTCAAAACCTAAACACGTGAAGGAATTACAGGTGTCCTTGGAAGGCTATTTCAGTGATTTTGCTAAGATACATAATTCTTGCTGAGGTTACTGCATATTTTGTCAAATCCAAACCCAGAATTCATCTCAGTGGACTAAAAAGAAAAAAACGGAATAAAAATGGTGGATGAGTCAAGCGAAATGTTGATTATAAAGTTAAAGTCGTGATGAACCTGAAGTATCGACAGATTTTTTTATTTCGTATTGTGATGTACACTCGACTGTAACAGATTTTTGATTAAAAAAAAAAATTGCAATCAAAAATGGAGGCAAATAAATGAGAGCCTGTTTAAGCAGACTGAATGATTGGAAAAGTCTGTTTTACCGTAAGTTTGAGTTCTATTTTGATTAAAAATGTTGTGGTTAAAAAAAAAAATGCAGGGTTCGATCATTTGCAATAAACTCAATAGCATGCATTTAGAAAATACGGTGATTTTTCATGTTATTCAACATTAATTGCTCAAAAAAAGTGTTCATTAAAAACTAATTACCCAATATTTGATTTTGTATTTAGTATTATGCTGTAATTAGCTTAGCAACATGCTAATGTCAAACTATTGAAATCGGTCATAAGTGTGATTGTAATTGTGTAGTGTTTCCTTAAAAGAGCTCAGCTATAGCCTTAGATTTACTCGACGGGTCGTGGTGAAAGCACAGCAGTCGTAATTTGGAGAGGTTTTCTTTTATTTCACGAAAGACGTTTATCTCAACCGTTCCCGCACTGGCCCCCGGTGCTCCTCCTTTCCACTCGTAATGGGGCCCTGATCATGAAAGGGTGAGAGAGTAAAGAGAGAGGTCCGCCATTCATTCTTTAATTACACGCTGGTGTTTTTGTTGGAAGTCTCGGGTGGCAGAAGGTAATTGCCCTTCCTCACGTCGCCTCTCAGCCAGCCTGGCTCCAGACTTTCCACTGAGGACAGACACTGGGCTAAAACCTGAGATAGAAATGAATATTTGAAGTGCTTGGATTGAAAGAACACTGGAGGAGAAGAGAGAATGGAGGCATTGGGTAAAGTGCATGTGTAAATGACAGTAATGCACAAGGTGGACATAGTGTTGATACATGCTCCTCTGTTCCTGATTGGATTATGTGTTGTGATGATGTTGGTCCTGCTTTATTCTGGGCAGAGAAGCTTATAGAAATAGCTTTTATGTCATTTTTATACTTTGGTATCTCAGCATGTCTTTTGTAATAATATGTGGGGCAGATCAAGGCTAAAATGTCACCAGTAATGACCATGATGGACCTGCTTTTTCAGGAAACGGTTTCATGTGTTGTATGCTCCATAAGGTCGCTGGAAAATGTCACATCTTCTTTGAAATCGAGAGACTATCACTCTTGTCTTTCCTGCGCTGGTCATCCTCTTTTGAAGATCAAACACTTTGTGGTGCTCATCTTTGAAGCTGAAAGAAATAAGCTTGAGAAACTCTAGTCTAAGAGCCTCTACATCAGGGGCCTTGTGTCTAAATGCTGTGTACGCACAGAACGGTCATTGAAAATCATGTACGGCACTTCCCACGCACACATCAGTATTTATGAAAAATATTACTGGGATTTATAAAATGAACTTTGCACAGACCTAGGGATTTATACCTTGGGATTTTTAACATACATACGGTAAAATTCCGGCAACCACAGCTGCCGGTTTACAGTGTAACAAATACAGTAGCAATGTTTTAGGATTTATGGTTTTAACTTAAATATACAGTTAAATACAGTAATTTCATTAACTGATATAATGTTAATATAACAACCTACTGAAGTACTGAAATCTGTTTTGTACCTTTATAATACACTGATAACCACCAAATGCAGGTGGTGATGAGAAAGTCACATGATGAACCAAAGCCCATCACAAGCAGCTTTTGAATAATAACATATATAGAAGGTGCACAGTGTCATTCACACAAACATTAAACACCATCATGGTAACACACATGAAACCGAAATAATGCAATAAACATTCATTTAACAACATTAGATGTAACA
>NW_015648530.1:47295-54120 GCF_001515625.1 Sinocyclocheilus rhinocerous
TATAGAAGGTGCACTGTGTCATTCACACAAACACCAAACAGCATCATGGTAACACACATGAAACTGAAATAATGCAATAAACATTCATTTAACAACATTAGGTGTAACACACAACCCTAATATACAAAACTGATAAGAAAAAACTAAGAAGAAACATAGTTATTTCAACAAAAAAACATCAAATTTGAAATGTAAAGCAGGGAATTCTGGGTATGTCAATTTACGGTTATTCACTGTAAATTATACGGTCTTTTTCACTTCCAAAAACTGTATACTACCGTAAAATTAATGTCCAATACATGTAATGTCCAATACAGTTTTCACCGTATATAGTAGGGGAATTTACCGTTAAACATTTAACAGGTTTTTTTCTGTAGCATTTTTACAGTCTTTTACCGTTAAATTCACTGTCATTTTTTACAGTGTAGGGAATTATGAAGCTTTTACTGTTTCTTATAGGATGGAACCTACCAAGTTTTATACATGAGACCCCTGGTGAGAACTGTACACAGACATATACATAACTACAGCACATTAATCTAGTGAAGGTAATAACAGTTCATACCACCTAACAGAGATCGTTGTAGACCACATACTTCATGGCAGTGGTGTTCCCTGATGGCAGTGGCCTCTTTCAGCAGGATAATGCACTTTGCCACAATGTAAAAATTGTTCAGGAATGGTTTGAAGAACATGGTAAGGAGTTTAATGTTTTGCCTTGGCCTCCAAATTCTTCACATCTCAATCCGATTAAGCATCTATGACAGGGATCTCCAATACTGCTCCTGGAGAGCTATTGTCCTGCAGACTGCAGTTCCAACCCACCTGGGTTGGAGCTGAAATCTTCAGGACGGTATCACTCCAGGAGCGGGGTTGGAGACCCCTGATCTATGAGATATGCTGGACCAACAAATCCAATCCATGGAGGCAGCATCTTGCAGCTCTGTAGCTCTTAAAGCAGGGGTGTCCAAACCTGTTCCTGAAGGCCACTGTCCTGCAGTTTAACTCCAACCCTAATAAAACACGCCTGAACCAGATCATCAAGGATTTCAGGATTACTAGAAACCTGGAGCTAATGCTGCATTCCAATTTCATAGAAAGGAGCTGGTAATGACGTCACACCGAAGTGGACCATGTTCCAATAGAGAAGTCAAAAAACCAAGATGGACGTGTTACCAGTCGATTAAAAACACATAAAAAGTGGTATTTTGCACAGATAACGCCATAGTATCATGTCTACAAATAGAGGTTGGATAGTACTGCGTGGACTACTGAGTTTGAGACACAGACAAACATAAGTGCTAATAAACAATATGTGACCCTGGACCACAAAACCAGTCTTAAGTGTAAATTTTTCGAAATTGAAATTTATATATCTGAATATAATCTGAATAAATAAGCTTTCCATTGATGTATGGTTTGTTATGATAGGACAATATTTGGCCGAGATACAACTATTTGAAGATCTGGAATCTGAGGGTGCAAAAGAATCAAAATATTGAGAAAATCACCTTTAAAGTTGTCCAAATGAAGTCCTTAGCAAGGCATATTACTAATCAAAAATGAAGTTTTAATATATTTATGGTAGGAAATTTACAAAATATTTACATGGAACATGATCTTTTCTTAATAATATCCTATGATTTTTGGCATAAAAGAAAAAGCTATAATTTTGACCCATTCAATGTATTTTTGGCTATTGCTGCAAATATACCCCAGCGACTTAAGACTGGTTTTGTGGTCCAGGGTCACATATATCACTACTGTTTCTCTTCTGTTGATGCACTGAGCAGCCATACTGGACTCTGAAGTTGGAGTTGTTGGAGGTCACATGACACATCTCCGCACCAATCAGCGAGCTGGAACTCAGAATTTTCAACTTCCGAGTACAAATGAAATGCGGCATAACTTGGAGCTAAACTCTGCAGGACGTTGGCCCTCCAGGAGCAGGATTGGACACCCCTGTCTGGATCTGCTGCTAATGTCTTGGTGCCAGATACCACAGGACACAATCAGAGGTCTTGTGGAGTCCATGCCTTGACTCATTAGAGCTGGCTTGGCAGCTCTACATAATATTAGACAGGTGGATTTAATGTTCTGGCTGATCAGTGTATATATACATGTACATGAATTACACAAAAAAATGTAACCTACAATGATGACTGTATCAGAATATGTGCATACTGAATTGGGATCATTCCCCTGGACAGCTTTTTAATTGTTTTTCTATATGGATGTTTGTTGTTCTGCAGCTCGCTGCTTTTTCAGCATTTTGTGCATGATATCATATTTTAAAACCCGTGAGACCCTGCATCCATTCCTATTTTCATTGAGTGCAACAGTTGGGTTCTGGAAGTAAAAATTCCATTCATATGCATAGGCCTATGCATAGTTTGCAAAAAAACATAAAATATGTTGTTTCATAATCAACATCTTTTAATCAATAGTTTTATATTTTTCCATCATTTTTAATTTGATTGTCATTTGCAATGATTCCCGATAATGTAGTTCTTAAAGTTTGTCTGATTTTGAATACTTTTTATGATTTAAATCAAAGTTTAATGGCTTATAACTCTTTAGACATTTTTAAATCACACAGTAAAGAGTTTACTGTGCAATATGCAGTTGGCTAACAATGGTGGACAGTAACGAAACTACTTCGTTACTGTACTTAAGTAAATTTTTCAAGTATCTGTACTTTACTGGAGTAGTTTTATTTTGAGTAACTTTTAATTTTACTTCACTACATTCCAAAGCATAAGATCGTACTTTTTACTTCACTACATTTCATAAAACGTATCGTTACTCCTTATAATATATCACAAATAAATATTCATCTATCGGTACTTTTTACTTAAATACATAAAAAAAATCAAGTACTTTTGTACTTTCACTCGAGTAAGATTGAAAACTGAGTACTTTTACTTTTACTGGAGTAATATTTTATTATACGGATCTGTACTTTTACTCAAGTACTTGATTTGTGTACTTCGTCCACCACTGTTGGCTAGTATTCCATTCTGAACATAGCCACATATATAGCTATATGTTGTTTATATAATGGGAGTTATATAAACAAAGGAAGCTTGCCTTACTTGGACATGTTTGAATTGGGTTTGTTTCTGATGCAGAGCAGCATATTGTTCTTACGCCACATTTGAACAGAGATTGGATTTAGCATTGTGTGTGTATGCGGCACAGTTGAGAGGGATTTAAAGATGAAGACATCAAAGTGTGTGACAATAGAAAGGAATCCCTACCCACACACATAGCTGCTCAAACGAGCCATTAAAGAAACGGGCAGGAGCAGCTGTCTAATAGGAGCTGCATGAAAAGGGAGGATTTTTCAGTGGAATTGTAAGACTGTGTAACTGAGACCTTTTAATTCAGGAGTGGGTGTGTGGTGGGGGGCAGTCTGTGATTTTTGTGTTCTTGTAAAGGTATTTGTTTACATAGGATTTTTTTTTTCGGTGAGTAGTGTGTTTGTGCTTTGGCATTCACATGAGTGTGAAGAGGTGAGTGTGTGTGTTAATATGGAGCAGTAAGGGACCTGCAGGCCTATAAAGGAGTCTTTGAATGGCAGAGGGAGCTATAATTCATTACAGATGTGAAGGTAATCATACACAGACAGGTCTGGTGGCTGCCATGGCCCAACGACAGGAGACCCAGTCTGGGCACTGCGACAGGACGGCGTGGGTGCGGATGCAGGAGCTCAGCAAGGTCAACTTTAATATGGCACCTACAGATGGAAATCAACACAAGAGGATTTTCTAAGAAATTATGAATTTTTGAGCTTGCTACTTTTCTTAATAAAAGTGTTTATACGGGAGAGTGGCGTAATATTGACTAGATTAGAGAACACTATTCACTGTTAACTTGTTGCTTATTAGCATGCATATTACTAGCATATTGGCTGTTTATTAGTACTTATAATGCCCTTGTAGATCCGTCAACCCTACCCAATAACTAAACAACGACTACAACAACTACCTTACTTACTATCAATAAGCAGCAAATTAGGAGTTTATTGAAGGAAAACTCTTAGTTAATAGTGAATGTGTTCCCTCATTTAAAGTCTTACTGAAAAGTCAAACTGTTCATTTTTTTTTTCATGTGACCATATATTTAGAAAGGCCATATCATATACATATGCCTGTGACTGAGAGATGCATGTGTTTTTTTTTAAGTAAATCAGAAAATCTGAATCCAAATTAGAAAATCTTTATAAACATAAACAAAAAGGTACCATTGTATTACCTTTTTCTTTTTACTTTTTGAAGTACTTCACATAGATAGTATTGTATTTGAATATGGCAATTATTCACCATAGTATATTACTCTTTAAAAGTTTGGGGTTTGTATGATTTGTAAATTTAAAGAAGTCACCAAAGCTGCATTTATTTGATCAAAGTTACAGTCAAAGCAATATTGTGAACTATTATTATAATTTAAAATAACTCTTCTCTATTTTAATGTGTTTTAAAATGTCATTTATTCCTGTGATGGCAAAGCTGAATTTTCAGCACCATTACTCCAGTCTTCAGTGTCACATGATCCTTCAAAAATAATTCTAATATGCAGATTTGCTGCTCAAGAACCATTTTTAAAAAATTATTATTATCAATGTTGAAAGCAGTTGTGCTGCTTAATATTGTTCTGGAAACCTTAATACATTTTTCAGGATCTTTTAGTGAATAGTAAGTTCAAAAGAACAGCATTAAATTAAAACATCTTTTAAAATGCCTTTACCATCACTTTAGATCTTTTAAATGCATCCTTGCAGAATAAAAGTGTACATTTATTTAAAAACAAATCTTACTGATCCCAACCATTTGAACGGCAGACAGTATATTAAAGTACCATGGTATTACATCTAATAACATCATTGTACCATTGCGCCACCACATTATCTTTAGTGATTTTTATCAGCTAAAGAAAACAGGAACTGTATCTCTGACACAATCCACTCTCATCCCCAAGAGCACTAAATTGTGAGAGATGTGATGATGGATGGCCAAATTGGATCTGTAACATTTATACAACTTTAGCAACCGTAAACAGTCAATGCGGTTCATATACTATGTCATTTACGCATCGCCATGCAGTATTAATAATGTGTGCGTAATGAATTGCATTTCTATAAAATGTTATTAATGCAAAATATGACTAATACTACATCATCAGTCAGTACAGGTACTGTAATTCTCTGTTAATTTATTTGTGGACAGACATGGAGAAAAGGGAGGAGGGGTTGAGACAAAAGAGTTTCTGTGCGAAACCATGAAGGTGTTCCGCTCGGCTGGGGAAGAAAAAACAGAAGCGGGAAGGAGAGAAGAGGAGGAGAGACGTGATTTCGCACCCTCAGCAGCTCCAGTGTGGCCTTGCGAAGCCTTTAACTCCCTTTCTGTTCCACCCACATGGACAGATGCCCTTCGTGAAGTCTCATCTGACATCCATCCTGAAGACAAACACAGACAGGCTCTGCCCTTGCCGAGGGGCATCACTTACACTTTTAATGAAAAACTAACACCTCAAATAAATTGGGGGCTGGACCCCTTAACCCCTGTCCTGCTCACACACCACTTGGAAAACACACACCCCTTCCCACAATCCTTCATGCTCTCTGTACACAGCAAAAGTGGCCAGATGTTAGTGTGAGAATAAATATTCAAGTGTCATTTCAGCACCGTCAGTGTCTTACTAATTAGTTCTGTTTACAAAGTCGGGGATCACTTTCTAATTATCCAAATGCTGTCTGGGTTTAGTGATCTGAATGACCCACTAACCCTAGGTATTAACCTTGATTTTGCTGAACTTGTGCTGAAGGGACATGAATGATCTGAAACTGTGTAGCTTCCTGTAGAGATATGTGCTAAATATATTTAAATACATCTATTTTCATTTTGATGACTCATTATCAATTCTTAAATCCCAAGATCAAACTTTTGCTGTTTTCCATGAACAAAACTTCACTAAACATTATTTGGCTCACGCCTCTCTTCCAATCCACTTGTCAAGTCTGACATCATGCATCACCAGGTTCCAGAATCAAATCACTTGAGGGTGCTTCTGAAATGAGTATGGTTGCTCTAGCCTTAATGCACATGTTTTCGGCATGTTTTCCGGCCCTGTCCATTTCTATGGTTATTTCTTTTTCAAGAGTGAATGTCGCATTTATATGACCTCTGATTGGCCACTGAGTTCAAGAAATCAACAAATATTGTCTGTGATTGGTTACATTGTTCAAAGCTGCAAAAACACATTGTAAATAGAAACAAAAATATGCACTGGAGCATTTGCCGAATCTGTTTTGCCAGTTTATTACAGCTTCAACTGAGGGTGCTTTTGCATTCGTTTGAGTTTGCACTCTTTTAGAACCAGGCCTGCACTGTAAGAAATGATTGTGATATTAACAGTAAAAGACAGTACAGTTCCCCTACTATATACGGTGAAAAACTGTAATGGACATTTCATGTAATTTTACAGTAAAATACAGTTCCCCTTCAGGAACTCGAGCTGCGTCGGAGAACGCTTTGGGAACGCCTTTCAGCGTGACCGGCTCTGAATCTCATGTGTAATCAGTCCTATGGAAGGGCGAGACGTCATAGGCGGGTGACGTAGGGACCAGGAAGCTATAAAAGCACGTGAGGTGGAACCGGCGTCAGCTTTCTATCATTCAGCAAGCGCTCTGTGTGTGTGTCAGTCGCATTTTATGTTCTGTGAGTCTTATTTACTGTTGTCTGTCAAAGTTAGCACAATCAGCAACATATAAGCTCCAAATATGTCTAAAAAGGCTGAGAGTAAAACAAAGCATCTGGGCGAAAG
>NW_015648530.1:54130-55652 GCF_001515625.1 Sinocyclocheilus rhinocerous
CCTGACGCCGTGTTGCTTCAAGTGCATCATTCTGCACACCGGATGCACACATTGTAAGCGCTTCGTGTTAAAAACTGCAAAGCACAAAGGGAAGTGAAATTGATGCGTAGTGTATTATATCTGTGCAACAGTTATTGAGCTTCCCCTTCAGGAACTCGAGCTGCGTCGAAGTGCTACGGGAACGCCTCCAGCGTGACCACGCTCTGAATCACATGTGTAATCAGTTCAATGGATGGGCGAGACGTCACGGGCGGGGTGACGTAGCGACCAGGAAGCATAAAAGCACGTGCGTTGAAACCGGCGTCAGCTTTCTATCATTCAGCAAGCGCTTTGTGTGTGTTTCAGTCTGATATCTGTTTGTGAGTCTTATTTACTGTTGTCTGTCAAAGTTAGCACAATCAGCAACATATAAGCTCCAAATATGTCTAAAAAGGCTGAGAGTAAAACAAAGCATCTGGGCGAAAGCAGATCACGTTATAGATTGCTACATCACGGGCGGGGATACACACAGTCTGTGCGTGGTCTGCTTGGGAGTGAAGCACGCAGAGTCGGCTCTCGAGGGAGCATTGCGAGCGGCTTCCCCTGCGTACGCTTCGCTCCCGGATGGCTCTCTTCGAGGAGGGAGCCTTCGTCAGCGTTCCTTGCGGTGCTGGAGTGGAGCGGCAGCTGCACTCGAGGGGTTCGCAGATGGATCTGATGGATCTGATGGAGGGAATGGAGACGGGCGAGTCCCTATCTTCTTCCTCACCCACCAGGTCTGCCCGCTCTCTGGGATCGGAAGCCCGTTCTGCGGTTTCTTCCCCCCGGGGAGCGGGCTCGGCGCTCCGCCTATCTTCCTCCGAGGAGGTTGATGTGGTGGGCGTCGACGAGGATTCGCCCCCTCAATCGCCCCAGTATGAGGAGCTTTTGGAGGTGGTAACTCGTGCAAGTAAGCACAATCAGCAACATATAAGCTCCAAATATGTCAAAAAAGGCTGAGAGTAAAACAAAGCATCTGGGCGAAAGCAGATCACATTATAGATTGTGTGTTCCTCCCTGCCCACGCTACATCATGGGCGGGGATACGCGCAGTCTGTGCGTTGTCTGCTTGGGAGCGAAGTCCCTATCTTCTTCCTCACCCACCAGGTCTGCCCGCTCTCTGGGATCGGAAGCCCGTTCTGCGGTTTCTTCCCCCCGGGGAGCGGGCTCGGCGCTCCGCCTATCTTCCTCCGAGGAGGTTGATGTGGAGAGCGTCGAGGATTCGCCCCCTCAGTCACCCCAGTATGAGGAGTTGTTGGAGGTGGTTACTCGTGCGGTAGCTAAGTTAAACATCGATTGGCCTGCCGAGAAACAGGCTGAACTGGAAAATAGTAAATTAGATAAGCTGTTTCTGCGAACTAAGCCACCACCTCCACGCCGGAGCCTGCCTTTTTTCCCCGACCTTCACACCGTGGTGTCGAGGTCGTGGGCGAAACCATTCTCGGCCCGCTTATTCATCCCCGCCTCTGATTATTATGGCAATGTGGCGGGGGTGGGTGGACGC
>NW_015648530.1:55799-57225 GCF_001515625.1 Sinocyclocheilus rhinocerous
ATAGATCGATGCCCCAGGTAGAACAGACGCTCGCGAGCTATCTGTCTCCCGACGCGGCATCGTCTTTAAAGGCTCCGGTCTTGCCCTCCAAGCTGCTGCGAACCACTTCAGCGCTGGTGGGCAAGGGGTACAAGGCAGCAGGTCAGGCTGGTGCATGTCTGCACACAATAGCTGTGTTGCAGGCATACCAAGCCGACTTGCTTAAAGAGCTAGGTGAAGGTGAAGGGGAAGAAGCAGAGGTTATTTCAGAACTGAGGAGGACCGCTGATTTATCTCTCCACGCCACCAAGGAGACCGCCCATTGGGGGAAGGAGGCCATCGAGGTGGTCCCTCCTCACAACAGAGAGTCCGGGTTCTACAGCTGGTACTTCATCGTTCCAAAGAAGGATGGAGGGTTGCGTCCCATTTTAGATCTGCGTCAGTTAAACCGCTCAGTCATGTGACTGAAGTTCAAGATGCTCCCTATCAAACAGGTCATGTCTCAGATCAGGTCCGAAGACTGGTTTGTCACGATAGATCTAAAAGATGCTTACTTCAATGTCTCCATCCTTCCCACTCACAGGAAGTTCCTGAGGTTTGCTTTCATGGACGAAGCTTACCAATATCAAGTTCTTCCTTTCAGCCTAGCACTCTCACCCCGCACTTTCACGAAGTGTGTGGATGCTGCTCTAGCTCCACTGCGACTACAGGGCATCCGCATACTAAATTATATAGACGATTGGTTGATTCTAGCTCAATCAGAGCAGACGGTGCTTTCAACATCGAGATGTTGTTCTCGCCCATATGGGAAAGTTGGGGTTAAGACTAAACAGCAAGAAAAGTGTGCTTTCTCCATTACAGAGGACCACTTATCTGGGCGTGGTGTGGGATTCGACCACGATGCAGGCACGATTGTCCCCTGCTCAGATCGAGTCAATCCTCACTGGCAAGCAGTTTCAGAAACTGCTGGGTCTGATGGCAGCTGCGTCTAACGTGATACCTTTTGGCCTGCTGTACATGAGACCCCTACAGTGGTACTAGCGACGGATGCGTCCCTCACCGGTTGGGGTACGGTCATGAGTGGCCACCCTGCCCGCGGTCTGTGGAGCGGTCGCCATCTCACGTGGCACATCAACTGCCTGGAGATGCTGGCCGTGTTTCAAGCTTTGATGCACTTCCTCACGGACCTGAGAGATCGTCATGTGTTGGTACGCACCGACAACACAGCGGCGGTCTCTTATATCAACCACCAGGGAGGTCTGCGTTCGCGCCCCTTGTACAAGCTGGCGCACCAGATCCTTGTGTGGTCCCAGGGAAAAATCCTTTCATTGGAAGCAGTACATATTCCTGGGCATCTGAATATGGGAGCAGACATCCTGTCGAGGCAGGGGCCGAGGCCCTGGGAATGGATGCTTCACCCCGAGGTGGTGAAGCAGATATGGAGAGT
>NW_015648530.1:57460-62731 GCF_001515625.1 Sinocyclocheilus rhinocerous
CAGCTCGTAGCTTCCGGTCTCTCAACCGAGGTTGTTGAGACCATCCTCCAATCCAGAGCTCCCTCTATGAGGAAACTGTACGCCTTGAAGTGGAAACTTTTCACTTCTTGGTGCGGAGATCGCCTGCTTGACCCAGTTAACTGCACAGTTAGTACAGTGTTGGAGTTCCTGCAGGCCCGTTTCTCCACAGGGCTAACCCACTCCACCCTGAAGCTCTACGTGGCGGCCATTGCGGCCTATCACGCCCCTGTCAGTGGTCAGTCAGTAGGCAGACACCCCCTAGTTACACGTTTCCTCCGCGGTGACCAGCAGAAGCTTAACTGCATGTGTCCAGTGTGAGCACTGGACACATACATCCACAGAGCTGCCCTGTGGAGAAGGGCAGACCAACTGCTTGTATGCTACGGTCCCCCTAAGCGGGGTCTTCCTGCTACAAAGCAGACCCTCAGAAAGGCGTTCCCAAAGCATTCTCCGACGCAGCGTCTCGTTCCCTTCGGTGAACCATGGTTACATATGTAACCTGGAGATGTTTTTGGAAGTGAAAAAGAACATATAATTTACAGTGAACAACTGTAAATTGACATTCCCAGAATTCCCTGCGTTACATTTCACATTTGGTGTTTTTTCGTTAAAATAACTATATTTCTTCTTAGTTTTTTTCTTATCAGTTATGTTCATCATGGTTGTATGTTACATCTAATTTTGTTAAATTAATGTTTATTTGCATCAGTGTCAGTGTCGTGTGTTACATTTGTGTGAATGACACAGCGGAACTTCGTATTTTCCCTGTCAGCCTATGAAAAAGCTGCTTGTGATGAGCTTTAGTTCATCATGTGACTTTCTTATCACCAACTGTTTTTGATGGTTATCAGTGTCACAAAGGAACTAAACAGATTTCAGTACTTCAATAGGTTGGTAGTGAACATTATATCAGTTAATGAAATATGGTTTTTAAATGTAAATTTAAGTTAAATCCGTAAAACCTAAAATGTTGCTACCATATTTTTACAGTACATTTTTTTTTTTCTTTTTTTTTTTTTTACAGTGTGTGCATCACAGTTTTCAGATCCAAACACTTTATCAGATGCCAAAGTCTACCAGCAACTGTTTGGTAACCAAAAATATACTTTTTTCATAAGAAAGAAACTCGTAGAGTTTTAAAATTACATGAAGGAGTCACTGAAGATGACTATTGTAGATAGTCGCAAAAAGCTTTATGCTTTGATACTTTTGATATGATAAAGTTTCAACTTTCAAATTATGTCAATTTTATCATCATATTTAAAACAATTCATACCATTTTGATGCTGTTTGAAGAGATCGTTGTAGCTGCATCAGTTTAAGTGGTAGTGTGGTGCACGTGAAACGAACATCTCTTCCGCTTTACTACAAAGTGAACATGAATGATCATTCAGAAGGTATCCTAACAAATTTGTATTGTCTTCATTCCATCTTAGTCCAGCATAAGTGTTGAGCATATTTTACTAGGTTGCTTGCAATGCAGAAAATAAAATCTGCAACACAAGATAAAATTAAAATCTTTTTTTGGACTAATGAAAGGGTGGAAGCGATGTTGTGCTGACTTTAGATAATGTTGATGATGGTAATGGCTAGTAAAACTGTTTACCTGCCATTTGTAAAGATTACATATAAAATAATGACTTAATATTAATCCAATTACTTACTGCTCCCTTACTGAATAATCTATAAGGTATATTTTAATATGCCCGTTGGAAAACTTACAACACCATCTATTGTCAGAAATGGGAAATGCATCCCATCTGACCAGAAGTGGGGGATAAAACATATCACCTCCCGAGTATAAAAACTGAACGAAAAGAACATCCTAGCCTGGAGTTGAAGTTGATTTGTGTCAGTGGACAGAGGCCATGTGTGGGGCCTCTGAGGGCCATAGCTATATCTAGGCACCAGAATATCTAAACGCAAACCGAGCCAAACCGAGCCGTGCCGTGCCGTACTGAGCCGTACCGAGCCGAGTCGTACCATGCAGTGGAAAAGCGCCAATAGACACATGGGCAAGCAAGCAACACTCACCACTCACGTTTTCTTAAGATAATGTAAAAATGTATGCCTCCTATATATTCACTTTTTGTACGTGCAAGCAGCATGACTTTCTACTGCACAAGCATAAATGCACACTCTCTCTCTTTCCCTGTCTCACTGTTCCCCTCCTGCTGCATTTATTTTAGTAGCCACAACTTTGATTGTGTTACAGGAGAGTGTTTGTGTTTGTTTTGTGTGTGTCTAACGGCACTGAGACTCTTATACCAGCTGTTAATCCCTTGACCCTATCATACACCCACAAACTCTTGGCCAAACACCGCCTTTATGACACTTGAGACTCCAGCTGAATTCATCTCGTGCTTTGCGGTGGACTTAGTCCGAGTGCACTCTCAGCATACCACCCCTCTTTCCCCCTTTGTGTCCAAACATACACTTTTACAGGATCACACATGGTTACGTGCACACACACTCACACTCTTGACCCCCTCTCCTCTGCCCTCTCTCACACATGCTTACTCCACTGCGATTCAGAGGGCATGATAAAGTTGCTGAAAGATGATGCGACACTATTACTTCTATGACCCTCTAGCGGAGCTAAGGAAAACATAGGCCTGGTACAAGAGCACGGAATGTGTGAAAATATCGTGCTGCCCATGTTAATGCCTCATTTATGTTCAACGTCTCATACCATCAAAAATACCACAAAACAGCCCTGTTCCAAAGCCCTCGTGCCTGCCTAAACTGCATGTTGTAGCATTCAACAATATGCTATCTTTAATATTCCAAATTATAAAACCTAACTATGCTTCTGTTACAGGTTTCTAAATCATTTGTCTATACAATAAAATTGAAAATTCTGCTTGACATGACCAATTAGTACACATTTTATGTTTACAGTAATGCTGCATTCCCAACAGTTGAAACTGCCCTAAGTACAAGTTTACAACTTGTAAAATCAGTTCACATTTTTGTCAAACTTGTAATTACAATTTGGAAGAACGTCATTTTATGAACGTTCCAACTTGTTCCTTTTGACTGTTGTGATGGCAGGTGAAAACTAGCAAAATGGCTGATATTTCTGATATGCCATTTTATTATAGCTTATAGATAGTAATAAAGCCCTCGTCATTCCAAATTTGTATGACTTTCTTCTATTTCTAATATATAAAAAAAAAAACAAGATTCAATATGTAATACATCTAAAATGTAAAAATATGCATTCTTCTCAGTTTTACTGCAACACTGCAATCCTGCAAATTTAAAGTTTGCATTAAAAAAAAACAGCTAAGATATCACAATGTGACATGTCAGTGTTCTATTGGTCACATGTATTCACTTGATATGAATTCACAGTTCAAATTTGAACTTTGTAACACAATGAAATTCTCATGAGCTTGCGTTTCCTGTTTCATTCGCATACATATGAATGGAAGTCAATTGAAAGAAAAGTGTAGTCAAAGACTTTAGATATGCCAATCATATTACTATGAAGAATGGGAGAAAGTGCAACTCGCAATATGGCAGAATAAAGTCATTGCATCAGTAGACTCCATTCCCATAGAAACTGTTTTAAAACACGTGCTTAGGACTGCACATGCACACTAGCCTGACATATACGTTTTTTTATGCAATTTGACCATAAAAACAACATTTATCAGATCGTTCATGTCAGATTCTATTGCTGATTTGAAATATGTTATTTGAATGTGAGTGTGGCAAGCAGTTGTTAAAATTTCAGTATTCTCTCTTTCAAGTAGATAGGACTTGGTCTTGGAAATGCCGAAATACCTGCCCAGAGGCGTTGCAAATATGCCCGCCAAGGGAGTTTCCATGAAAGAGACTTTGGTGTAGTATTAACTGTTTGGTTACCAATATTCTTCAAAATATCGTTTTTGTGTTCCGCACAGAATTGGAACGACATGAGAGCGAGTCATTTTAGAGTGAACTATCTCTTTAAGAATGAAGCCCTTGTAAGCATTATACTTTTTGTCATAAAAACAAATAATTTCTGAGAAAGTCTGAGAATGTGAACAGCTCAGGGTACAATCTGAAGCTGGCATCTTGTAATTATGGTAATTCAGATACAACATAAACACAGCATAACATTCATCTGTGTGAAGTGGGATTTTGAACCAATAGGATTCACTGTGGGCGTGGCTAACCAACACAACTGCATAGAAATTGAAACCAAACGACCAACAGAACACTGTGTAAGGCAGCATTGTACATATCCTTCGCAGACAAGGCAATCCCAGAATGCACTGCAATGAGCTCAGTAAAAAATGCAAGATTGTAACTATGAAATTCAAAGATAAAAATTGCTTAATCTATTGAAAGCACTGACTATGCTTAGTTTTGCTTATTAAACCATCACTTTGTGAGTTTAGCAACATGTCAATATAAAGCTTTATATATTATATGCACACTGAAAAAAAGCTTTCATGGGCAACCTAGAATATCAAGCATTTTCAAGACAAAATAAACTTTTTTTCATTGTTGAATATAAAAGAATTAAAAAAAACTTTGTTATCTTTCTCTGGATCATTGTTTCTACACCGGTGATTCTTTTCAACTAACTTTTTTATTTATACCAAACAAGGTCATAATCATGTCTAGAACATTGGGGGACCATTGTTTTGAGGAAAATATAAAGACCACTATGGTAATGGTAAAGGAATTAAATAAATAAAGGGTTTAAATGGATTTAGTGGAATAAATTAAAAGAAGAGAAAAAAACAGCCAAAGAACAAGAATAAGATTTTTTGTAAAATAATCAATCTGAACTGCAAATAATATTTTTATTTTAAAATATGCACCCATTCAATTTTAGTTGTATTTCTAATATGGTGAAAACGCAAAACAGAAAAAATGCTATTGTCACAATAATTATGAATTACATAGTAACGAATGCAACTTTCATCGCAAAAGCTCTAATTTCAGTGTTGTTTATGTTCAGTTTTCATTCTTACGGCTACGGTGACCTCGGAATAAGAAAGAAACAGACTAATATTAGCGTAGATGCCATTCTTCTAACGATGTAGCAAGTACATCGGGTGTTATGGGAAGTGTTCCCGGTTCCGGTTGACCTAATTAATGCAGCCTAAAAATCCTTACGTAAAATGCTCCAAATCAATCAATTATAAAGTTCCATTTTGGTTAGGATGCTGTAGATAGAAGTACATAAAAAGGCAGCTCACTAATGGCGCTTTTCCACTGCATGGTACGGCACGGTACGGCTCGGTACGG
>NW_015648530.1:63048-85011 GCF_001515625.1 Sinocyclocheilus rhinocerous
GTGCCGAGCCGAGTCGTACCACGCAGTGGAAAAGCGCCATAAGTTTGGGAACATCTATGAAAAACCATGTTCTGTGTACAGACTGAAGAAGGACTTGTCCCATGTGCTGCGGTTAGTGTAGACTCTGGGGTCTGGGACTCGCTAATGGGCACTAATGCTGACACGGCCCCCTATAGAGCAGGCGGACTTTATAAGCAGCTGTACTGTACGGTAAACAGAGCCAGATGCACCGCACAAAGCAAACACGGCTCATAAAGAAGTGCAGGAAAGGGGTAATTAGTACAGAATGGCGAGTCATGTCCGGCAGCACGGCGTAAAACGCGCACACAGAACAGTCCAGAATCCTGACAAGTGAGTAGAACAGACTTCTTTTAAAAACATTAAACAATCTTAATTATTCCAAACATTTGACCGTTAATGTAATTCATTTTGCATCTCGATTAATTAGTTAAATTTCATTGGGTTATACATAACATATATAACATACATAATTAAAATGTGTTAAGATAAAAGTATGCTTTCCTTGTTCAAGTTTTTCTAAAATGATTTTGCTTTTTTCACCATTTTAAAAATGGTCTTCTATATGTGATGTAATGCAGTGAAATGTTTTTCATGAGTCCCTCATCCCATAGTGCAACAAATTAAGGACATAAACACATAATAATAATAATAAAAAAAAGAGTAAAATATAGTCTATCAAGAATACGATGTGAATAAAGTAGAATAGTAAGTAATAGTACAGTAGAATAATGGTCTGAACTGTCTGAATTTGTATGTATTGTCTTGCTTGAAATTTTAAATGAAATCACACAAATAAGTATTTACTTGGAAAATGAACATACTCCACTCAAACTTTTGTTTGGAGCTCCATGCAGAGGCATGAAAAGAAAGAGATGATGATGAGACACACAAAGAAGGAAGAACAAAATTCTTTCCAAAGGAATAGGACTGTATTTCAATCTATCACCATAGAAAAGGGACTTTTCTCTCAAAACATGGGGCGTGAAGACATCAGCATCCTAACCATATTCAACAGCACACCGCACATTTTACAGGTCACTATGCATAGAGGCCCTTATGGGCTTGTTCTTCAAATGAGAACCTCCCTCTCTACCCGAATTGCACTGCAGGGAAGCACCATTCGGCAAAAGATCTGCCTTCAGCAGGGGTGCCAAACAGAGAATGCATGCCTCATATTGTTGGGTAGTGAGAAGCATATGCGCTTTGTTCCAAATCCTACAGAGCATTTTAAACTAAAGTAGGCATGTTCCCATCGTGAAAGTCTTCCATGACGTGGCCAGCGTAATTATGCTTGAAAAACAGTTTTGTTCAGCGGAGTTATCCGGCCAATACTTTACTTTAGCCGAATTTCTGAGCATAAATGTAATACATTGAAGTAGCATCATGTATAAATGGAGAAGGTGATGTAAAATCTCATAAAAAACCTCACAAATGATCCATCTGAAACTCTTCATAGGCATGCATTGCAAAAGCTCATCAAAATAATAATCCAAGATGGCAGTCAAAGCAAGGCAAATGCTGATTAAGAATAAATTGCAATTAAGAGTCAAATGTATCAATCATTTGATATAATTAAAAGTGGTTTGTTTTTACTATTATCCAATAGTTGTATTTGCTTATTACAATAGTATGTTTTTAGCTTAGCAATATGCTAACGACAAAGTGACTATGTAGGCAATATGCAGCAAAACAGCTCACTAGGTTAGAGCCATATGACAGATAAGATCAAAACCACATTTGTTTATTAAAATTATAAATTAGAACACATAATAGCATTCATAACATTTTAAGAAACCTTATAATTCATAATAACAATCAACCAAAAGGGGCTCCAAAATAGTTTGTCTTACTGTTGATGAAAGACCAAAATATAAAGTCTGAAGTCTGAATATTAGCCTTCGATTTTCCTGCCGAGGCTTCGCTTAATTGCAGAGCCCCATTCAAAATTTTCTCACCATACAGATGCATACTGACCTCTGACCCCCTACTCTTCTCTTCAGGGGCTTTGGTGGAATAAAGACTGATGGTTAGAATGAGAAGGAAAAGAGAGGGTTAACTTCATTATAAAGTTCTCTAAAAGCATTATCTACACCCCTACACGGTTCCCCATAACAAGAGACAGAAAGAAAATGGTGAGAGAATAGCAGAAAGGGACATGAAAGTCTAACTCTCAGTGCCATTAACACAAAGGCGTGCTGTAGCATAGCAAGCAATACGTGGATCTGAGCGATGTTTAGGCTATTCTTCATCGATACTTATGCCACTTTTCATAAACTCTGGTGTCAAATTACTTTTCACAAATCCCATGTTTGTTCATCAAGATCAAACATTCAGCCCTGTTCACAAAGTCATTATAAGTAGAACAAATATTTTTCTTTAATTAATGGGAAATATAAGGTATCAATAGCTACAAACCAACAGAACTCAAATGAAACTGATCTGATCAATCTATATATATATATCACAAATTTGACCTCCTGAGGTGGACAGCATTTTCTGAAGGTTAAGCACCTCATTTTATTGACCATTTGTTTGGTTTAAGTTGTAGGCTGATATACATATATATTTTTTTATATGTTATTACATTTCAAATAAACATTACAAGGTCAAAACGTTTTTAAAAAATTAAACATATGCGCAGATGAATTAACAATAAGATATATAATATGAACATAGAAAATGGTTACAGTGAATTTTTATTTAATTAATTAACCTTTTAGCGTCACTCACGGGACAATTCAATTCCGAACTGCCTAGATAGGAACAACAACCAACAAAATGAAATGCTGCCAGATTCACGTTCATCTGTTTTGGATAAAACTGAACATATTTTTAACACCACTCACAGGACATTTCACATTGGAAGTGCATGGCGCAAAACTTGCAAAATGTAGAAATGTTTTCAGTAGGTGTTTTCAATGTTTCATTTTTTTCTAATCATACTGAATGAAGTCATTTTGTAAAGTCTTGGGCTCTAATTTGTACCTTATTCAGTGACTCATTGGAATGTGTATAAAAATCAATAACATGCATAGTTTGTTTTAGATTATTGTATGACCAAAATTTCTGTAACGTATTTTGAAGCTTTGTGCTCATAAGCGCTTCAGACACGGATTCTTATAAACCTGACCTTGACGAGGAAGGTAACATAAGAAAATAAAAGTAAGTGGATTAAAAGTGTGCATGCTTTGAAGGGGAGGAGAAGTTTAGATCAAATGCATGGAGAACTGGGGTTCAATCAGCACGGCTCTCTCTGATATGAGAACGTGTCTGTTTGATGAGTTTTTTTCTGCAGTGAGTGCAGGATGAGATGCCTTGGCTAAGGGTCGACTCTTCTTGAGTCAAACTCTCCCTGACTCAGATATAACTCACTAGTCAGCCACAGATAACTTGACAAAAATCATGGTGATTGTATGGAAGATCTATGCATTGGAAAAATAAATGATGGTGTTATGTTTATTAAATGGTGAGCAAAGTTTCCTTGTTCTCAGATGTTTCCTTCATCCTCTCGAGTTTCAGAAGGGATCTATATACTATCTCAAACTATCACCTGATTTGCCAAGATACCAAAGTCTGCAACTGAAAGTTAGAGATTTCAATTTGATCAGCACTTATTTGTGTCTATTTTTTAAATTTCTCTTAAGGATGTGACCACCAAAACATACTTCCGAGGGATATTCACACTGTTTTGTGTCTGAAGCATTGAAGTTAGTTTGTAAAATAGTTGCTTTGATTTGTGTGTGTTTGTTTGAAAATCAATAATGTTTCTTTATTTCCATCTGCAAGCCGTCTCATATCTGTCAAGTCAAGTCACCTTTATTTATATAGCGCTTTTAACAATACAGATTGTGTCAAAGCAACTGAACAGCATTAATTAGGAAAATAGTGTGTCAATAATGCAAAATGATAATAGTAAACACTAATTTTTCAGTTAAAGGCAGTTCATCATTGAATTCAGCGATGTCATCATCCAGCTCAGTTCAGTCTAAATAGTAGATATATTTTTGAGATGGAAAAATGCAGTTTTACAAATGCTAGAAACTGTATGGAATACAGAGGCACAATGGTGCAATTGAGTTTGTTTGAAGTGATTTTATTTCTTTCACCTTCTGAATATAGTTTTACTGATCTCCGCTTCATGGTTTTAAAATAGTTCGCTTTGAACAAAATTTTCATGAAACAGAAAAAAAGATTACAGTATCATCATCAAGCACATTGCACTCCATGTCTTTTGCCTCGCTTTTCTCACTCACAGGCCTACATATACAGAATATTTGTGCGATCTCTAGAGACGATGGAAATGGGAGAGATAAGCAGAGAGATGTACAGAAAGAGAGGAGGGAGGATCTGGCGAGTTTTCTCTCAGAATGAGCCGCTGAAGGGTGAGCATCAAACCATCATGTTGCAGTCACAAGCTCACGTTGCCATTTAACACTTTCGGCCTCTCTTTTAATAGTTTCTGTCATTCATGGTTCAATGTTGTTGCCTTAAATGTAGTTATAACTTACATTTTGTAACTTCTTCACCAGCTTGAGGAGATACTGTAGCAAAAACCACCCGCAAAAACCTACCGGCAGACCACGAGCTCAGATTTGTATTTTTTTTACATACCATATATACCATATTTATATATATACATAAGAAATGATGGGCTGTTCTGCCCTGTAGCTTTCTCCCCGAGGTCCTTGATGTATCCAGATGTGGCTGCGGGTTGAGCGGGTGTCTCCACCAACACGGTGGTGGCACCGGTGCTGCAGGTTCCAGGGCCGGAGGTGTTCTCTGACGCGGCCTCGATTGCTGTGTTAGTATTAGCGGCAGTAGAATAAATATTGTCAGTGTGTTATTGTCAGTGTCAGAGTTAGAGACCTCCACTCTTTTAGTTGTGGGTTTATTAAAAAAATGACGAATATCCATTTAGTTTATTTTGCATATCTCTGCAGACTAAAGCGGGAACAGAACGAGAAAACTACTCTGCTCACGCGATACCCCTGGCACCCCCAAAACTCCGCCTATGGGCACACATGTGCTGTTGTTTGCACACAAATCTGTGCAGACAAAAAAATAAAAATTAAATAAAAGAAATAATTTGGGCTTCCCTCGAATGGTGTGTGTGGATATTAGCAGTGAGTATATAGAAAATTATATCACATGGACTTCCGCGAGCTGGTGTGGAACACTCACCTTTAATGAATGGTTAAATTATTGGTGTCTAGGATGGTGTGAACCTGGAGAAGTGTACACGGTGAGTTTTTAAAAGATTAGCTTAAATGTGTAAAATGAATAAGTAGTGCTCATAAACAGCTCTTGAGATAGTATTCTCAATTGAAACGAGTTGAGATTTGAACCCGGAAAGTCGTCACCTTGGAATTATGAGGTTCTATCTGACATTTTTGTCAAAATGGAGTTATTCACATATTCTTATTCTGGGACAATTTATTTACATTATGTGATGCTTCCTTTGTAAGCTGTGTACATTTTTGGGCTTTTTTTAGAAAACAAAAAGGGTTCTATCTACAGAAGTCTATGGAACGCAAAAACTTTGAAGCTCAATATCTCAAAACTGCTCAGAATGCAGATAGAACTTTATCCTCCGGTTTCACAGACAAGGCTTAAGCCTAGTCCCAGACTAAAGTGTAAATCTGAGCTGTTTTAACTGAAAGAAACTTGCACTGACTGATCTTAAAATATATCAGTGCCTCTGTTTTGTCTCAAAATGCACACCAGTAATGTTTTTTCTAAGGCACATTAATAAAAATGACTTAAATGTCCTAATTTAACTTTTGCCTAGTCCTGGCTTAGTCTAAGCCATGTCTGTAAAACCAGGCCTATAACTCCAAGGTGGCGAAGTGTATTTCTTATGTACCAACTTAACAAATAGATTCCACATTGGTCCTCATTGGTCACATTTTGTTTACACCGCATCTACACTGGACACCAGAAGTGCAACTCGAAAAAAGACAGTATGACCCATTAAAATCAGTGATGATGTCTACACTGGATGCAACATGACAAATCCCCAACAATAAACTGATGCTCTGTTCTATTTCTAATGTACTCCAACAAATCGACAAATTAATTTGCAATGGTCGCTTTGTCGTGTCCAGTGCAGACAGACTCGGGCCATTGTGGCACGACTACAGTCGCATCTGGTGTAGACACCGTGTTAGGGATGCAACCTTAGAAGTCAAGCCTTTATAGGCAGCAAAGAAGCTCACTAAGTGTAGAGCTTTAGTTTGTGTGTGTCTTTGAGCGAGAAGAAAGAGACAGCCTGATTATAAGTCTAGATAAAGAGTTTTGTGTGTTATATCCAAAGATGCGAGGATCTTCCACACCGCTGACCCCCCTCGCCGCCCAGTGCCGGCTATGTTTCTAAACCCAGACGATGACACCACACCGTTTACAGCCCTTTGTTGTTGTTTTTCCAGTCACTCCTTCTATCTTTTGTTGATCCCTGTCTCTTGCTCTCTCTGGAAAGACTTTGGTACTGGAGATTAGAGACGGGTGCTGCCTAGCAACTAGAATCAAAATGGCAGAGCCCTCACTGTCTAAACGCCTGACCTAGATAACACAGCGCCTGTGATCACACACTTCGCGACAACCTCTGATGAAAGTCCTCGACGAACGCCCGTCACTTTGTCACCTCGACAAACGCCTGCCGTCACTATATGCTCACGTCGCTTTGAAGAGAGGAGGAGGAAAAAGTTACCTCGGATCAATGGAACACAGTCACTACTGACTCTGTACTCCTGGGGGCAACATGTAAAATGTAGAGAAGTAGACAAACAATATCTCCTGCTGACATTAAAATGAAGCCGGCTGTTAAATACTAAAATAGAACAAGCGTTCTTTTCAGGGACTAGGAGAAAGGAAGACGTAAAGATGAGTACTTGAGTATGCTGCAAATCTCTTGACAACCGCTGGCATCTTTTCTGCTATTTACTGCAGCCTCTGAAATGCATGATGAAACAGACTGGAAATTCGCGCTAAGCTTTATGTTCTGTTTAATACCATTTTTCACAGAGAATGAGAAGAGGAAAGACTGATTTTTTAAGACCTAAATCTCTGATTTAGTGGGTTTCGCATGTCTGGAGATCATGCAAATCATGACCCATTAGCTTTCATATTTTCTTCCATTCCTTCCTTTGAATGGCACAAACTGTTTAATATCATGGACTGTGAGGCCAGGAATATGCTCTACAGTATGTCAGTATGCAAATGCAGATGTGAATGTATTGCAAGTGCTTGGAGCACTCAAGGGGGCGATAGAGTTATGCTGGGTACACACTAAAAGATTTTTAAAATCTTATAAGATCTTCAAGATGTAAGAGATCACAAACATGAGGACAAAAAATCCTAGATTTAACCGTTTTGCTCCTATAGTGTGTGGTGTCCTCGGGGTTCCCCGCCACACATCAGGATTTCTGATCTTAAATATTCAACATGTTTGTGTGGTGTCCTCGGGGTTCCCCCCCACACATCAGGATTTCTGATCTTAAATATTCAACATGTTGAATATTTACGATTCGCAATCGGGGCGCCTCCGATGTTCTTCCGAGCAGATTCAGTCACTCTTAACACACCTCACACCACAGGAAAATCTGATAAAATAATCTTTAGAACCACCAAGATAATCGGGACATTACCTAGGATTGTCGGAAGGGGAGAAATCGGCCCAAAATCAGCCCGATTATCTTGTGGTGTGTACCCAGCATTACCTGAAATGTCTGCACCATCAGTCTGGTAGCTATAAACATGTCAACAGTTCAGTTAACACTAAACTTTAACCCAAATTTTTATATCTTTCACAATTTGTCTTAGGTATTCAGATACATTTGAATTGAAACAGGATATTAAAGTAATAAAAATGAGGTTGGAACTTGACTTTTCAATTGAAAACAGATTTTGTAAAAAGTGGGAGTTACTAGAATGGAGAAACATGATTGGAGAAGAAGGGTTGAAAAATAAGAGAAATTAGTGATGTTAGCTGAAAAGAAAAGTCATCTCAGAGGAACAGCAAGGTATTTCATTTTGATGGTAAGTTGTTTCTTTGGAATATTGTGGGCGCTCCAGTTTCTCCCAAAATCCAGAGCCAGACAGGTCAGGTGAGATGGTGACACTAAATGATCTGTATGTTCCCTGCCTTTGACTCAAGATACTGTATAGGCTCCAGCATCACTGTGACACCTATAAGACAAGCGGTTTAGAGAACGGATAGATGAAGAGATAGATGGATGGATGAATTGACCTTAATACAGATAAATGAGTGACAGTCCAAATAGCCAATCGTTGAAACTTCACTCAACTTCACTTGAGTTGCCATCCGCTGTTTTGTCCGTCACGTTTTGAAGTTTGTCAAGCTTTACTGAACTCTTAGCAAAAAGGCACACACTTCTGCATGAGTTTGTTGTGTTTTGGAACAACTTTAAAGTCTGGTATAGTGTATGATCCTCAGTTGTTTAGTGTACGATGGCCGGTTTTTCCTCTGTGACTCTTTACAAAGTCTGTAAGGCCAGGTTTCACAGACAGGGTTTAGGTTAAGCCAGGATTAGGTGAGAGTTTAGTTAGGACATTTAAGTATTTTATAAAAGTGCCTTAGAAAAAAAACATTACTGGTGTGCATCTTGAGACAAAACAATGGCACTGACATATTTTAAGATATGTCCGTGCAAGTTTATTTGAATTAAAACAGCCCAGACATGTATTTTAGTCTGGGACTAGGCTTAAGCCTTGTCTGTGAAACCGGGGGCAAGTGTATGTCAGTGTTACTCTGAGAGCAGGAGTCAAGACAAGTTCAGAACTTTATATTTGACTACAAGACAGAAGCACTGAACACTTGAACAAGCACAAAGACAGAACAGTGGTTTTCACTGGTGAGGTAGATGAATTATGGTCTGTTAAATTCAACGTGCTCCTAAAGTTTCTTTACTGTGGTTATTTTTTTAAACATATTTGGGGGTCGTTCGTTAACAAACTCTGACAAAGGCTGCACTGTTTCAGGATTTTGGAATCTGGGAAGACTTCATGTTATTCTGAGAATTTCAATGTTTGTTTTAAAAATATTTTTTTAGATATTTCATGCATATTTTCCTCATCATGTGGACACCACCTTTTTTAACCTGAACTTTGGCTGTTTCACCTTTGGCAGCTCCAGAGATTAATAAGGTTATGTTTTGTTTGGGTGTACGTTGTGGTTTCCACTATGTGTATGTGCATGTGTGTGTGTGTGTGCAAGCACTCGCAATGACACACAAAACGTGATGCAATGAGTCTTTCTGTCATATCTATTTATTCAGTTTGTGCAAATGTTAATTTAGTGTGAGACAAATCCCAACCCAGTTTATTTCTTTAATGTGACATATTTCCAAGTGAATTCAACATTGAACAAAAAGGAACTTTTTTGAACTTGGGACTTGATTTTATGCACTGAAAATTGACTGAATTGTAAACAGTGGCTGTTATATACCAGAATGGAGGCAGATAATTGGAGTTGAAGGCTTGAAAAATAAAGGAATTCGTGGCATCCGCTGAAAAGGAAAGTCGTTTCAGAAGCTGAGCTAGTTACTACATATATTTTAAAAAGATTTTGAAGACAAATATTTTTGTTTGTTTGTTAGAATTTGCACTTATGAATTGTGCACAAAAAGATCTAGATCATAAGACGTAAATGGGGTCAGTTTATATCTAATAGAACATAATTTGAGAAATGTCTCAGCAATGTTTTTTGTCCATAGAGTCAACGGTCACGATTTTTTAAAAAGAAGGTTAGTCATGTCATGAGGGTGAGAAAATGATGACAAAATAAAAATTTTTTGGGTGAACAATCAGTATGCAAACCATCAGTAGAAGGTGAGGTGACAACTAATCAAAAACCAAATGCTACACGCTCACAATGTATGCCTGCAGCTATGTGTGTGTATTAGGGCTGGTAAACGATTACATTTTTTTATCTAATTAATTACATGATGTGACGATTAATTAATCTAATTAATCGCAAATTAATCGCACACCAAATTTGGCTGAGAAATTACTCCCAAAAGATAATTTAAAGTTGTATAAAGCATGAAACATACATTACAAAAAGTAGTTTCAGCAAGAAATATTTTGTTTGATCAAATTTATTACATATACTCTTTTGGACCATGAGGGTGAGTAAATGATGACACAATTGTCATTTTTGGGTGGGTGAACTATAGACTTGAAGTAGTGCATGCCGGTTAGTAATTTTGTCTGATTTGAGACGGCGCCGACGCCACGTCACTGTCACGTGTGGCAACAAAGCACCGCGAGAGCGTTTCGAGAGTTTCTCCAGAGCGGCTGCAGGAGCATTGATGACGACACAGCCATTTCACGACTGGCCAGATTCACCGCATGACAACTATCACGTGTGCTTCGGGATTATTATAACCTTTTCAATTCCAATAATAGCCACAAATCTGTATTTTTAGAACAGTAAAAGCTTTTTACTTTTTTATTAAGTACTCTAATTAACGCATTAAATTACCAGCCCTAGTGTGTATTTAAAAAAGAATAAATTCTTGACTGAAATAGGAGCTAAATGCATTTGAGATGCAATCACTCTGATTTTAGCTTACAGACATAATTATGGCTTAATTGCTTCTGTTGTAGAACTTATATGGCTTGCTGTCCACTGATGACGGGCTCGATGAAGCAGCTTCAGCTCGAGCTCTGATATACCCCCACAGAGACTTAATGTAGGATATGATTACAAAATTATTGGAGTATGTTTTACAAGAAAATGCTGCTATTGTTAAATGTTATTTCTTTGTACTTAAATGAGAAATTTACCATCAATTTCTGAGTGAAAATAGTTTCTACACCAAATTCTGTACATGCATGTTCTTGAACTTTGTATACATTCATATTAGTAAAATAGGAGCATCACTGCTGTGCAAGGCAGACCCACTATGTGTGAACCCCGCTGCGAAGCGACTGGCACATTTTCATAGAAAGCTTCTCTTTTAGGCCAGCAGGTTTTCAATGCGCTCATTTACACATCAAAACAGTGTAGAAAAGGGATAGTTCTCTGGAGGGCAGTGGAGGGTGGAGGGGGTGGATGAGTGTAATGAGGGCTTCTTTTATTCTCTTTGCTCTCCCTCTCTCTCTCCTTTCCTGAGGGGTGGGTGGATGGTTGTGGACTGATAAGCATGGCTGGGGTTCAGATGGAGGTGGGTAAACACCTCATAAAGATCCTCTTTTAATCAAACACATGACCGGACAGGGTCTCTCACACTCTGCACGGTCAGACAGACGAGAGAGCGGCTAACCGACCTGATCCCACCACTTGCGACATGACTAAAAAGTATCCGGGATACTTTAAAGTGCATTAGACAGTAAAATATCAAACCAATTGAACGTTGGTTTGAGCAATGCATTTTAGAGTGGACTATTCCTTTATTTTATGGGCATCAAACAAAGGAAAAATCACTCCAAAATTCAGATAGTTTGATATTTGAGGTTTTACCATCATCAACGTTTATTTTAGGGTTGTGAGAGGAAGTGAGTGAGAGGATGTGAGGGAATGAGAATGCATGTTCTGCTCCAGAGCTGACCTCACATTTGTGGTTGACCAGGTGCCTTCCGACGTAAGTCACTGGCCTGAGTCATTTTAATTGCACACACACACACACACACACACACACACACACACACACACTGTCTCGTACCTGATGCAGTTTACTGACATTGTGATGGAGGTAAAGCACCCCTCTAGAAAGGCAACCTGAGCTGAAAAATACCAAAACACTCTGTCATAAAACGCTAGCAGACCTCAAGGGCCTGCTCTGAACCACTGGCTGCTGAAAGGATGTGTGTACTTGCCAAAGCTCTCTCAGAGGAGCCGCTTTTACAATGTTGTGATGACGATGAGTAAATAACACATGCAGCTGTCAGTTTAAACAACAAAACTATGTGGCTTCAATAACCCACATAGACCTGTCAGAGATTGCCTGTAAAATATTATAGCAGCATTAGAAATGATTATTATTTTTATATTTGCTTCTTATAATTGATTGTGAGAGGGCCATTTTTGGAATCTGAACAATAATGGCAATTAATTGTGAAAAAAAACATAGCTATATATAATGCACAGGATACATTCTAGATCTTGAATAGAACATTATAAAATATTGCAAAGTGTAATATATACATTTTTGGTTGCATTTTTGCCCTAAGCTCTAAGCACTTTATTTACATTTGCATGACCAGCTGAATGGACATAAACTTAATTTTAGTGTGTGACTGGGAAAACTCGAAAGCAAACAAATGCTCACTGAGGTCAGGTAAAGCCAGAGTCTGTGTAAATGAGATTGGGCTAGTTCCTGTTACAGAAGTAATAATATACAAAAACCCTAATTTCAAGTTCAAAATGGTTGTGAAAAACAGCGTTTAACAGCGTTTAATTAAATATTTTATTACAAAATATATATGTCTGGGCACTCATGAATCAGATAATTGTTTTTGTGATCTGTTTGATTTACACAACCTGGATTTACTAAAATGAATTAGACTGTCTAGACTGTTCAGCTAAACTTTTTGATAATTCATAATTTAGACATAACTGCTTACATACATATTTGATTATTTTGCTCACTAAGCTGCTTGCAGAAACAATGTAGCATTTTATCACACTACACCAGTACTTACTGGAAAAAATAGTCACTATGTAGTATGTTACAGTAAATCTCTCAACAGCACCAAATTTTTCATTATCTCATGCTTTAAACAACACTGTAAAAAATGACCGTGAATTTAACGGTAAAAGACTGTAAAAATGCTACAGTAAAAACCTGTTAAATGGTTAACGGTAAATTCCCCTACTATATACGGTGAAAAACTGTATTGGGCATTACATGTATTGGACATTAATTTTATGGTAGTATACCGTTCCAGATCCGCTGCTTTAAGCAGGCAGGGGTAGGGTGAAGAAAATACAATTCAAGCAGCTATCAGAGCCCTACATGCTCCGGATCAAGCGTCGGAAAAAAGTGCCTTTATTTGCATGAGTGGCTCACATCAAAGAGCGGAGGGGGAAGAGAGAAGCGACACACAACAATAGGAGAATCTGGATGTGTGTGTGTGTGCACGTGGTGCACCTCATTAATTAAATATAATTCCAGAACAACCTCTGCGTTTAAAGGTGATGATGTGAATGTTCACACACAGAAATCCAGGCTACTGTCTGTCGCTCTGCTCAACGATTCCCTTTGAGGATGAAGGAGAGAAAACCACCAGGGATTTCTGTTCTGGTAAAGCGCGCCCAAAGCGGCTGCGTCTGTCATATGGAGGGGAATTAAAGAGAGAAAATAAAGCAAATGGCTGAAAGAAATAAAAAAATAAAAAATAAAACATGGAGTGTAACACGATGCATAAACAATGTGCTAAAACAAAAAATGAGGCCTTCGCTACAAGCTTAAGCTCCATGATCCAAGCTTAGTCACAACTCGGACCAATAGTCCCCTAAAACTGACAACATAGATTTATTCGTGTCAGGGGCGTACAAAGCCACATAGCCTTGTGTTATTCGGGGATAGCCCACTCTTTTGAAGGCTCCTGAAAGGGTCCCTCAATGATCGATTTGCATTTGAACTGGGGCAACCTTTCAGATGCAAACCTAGCTTTCTTCATCAAAATATTTGCATTGCTTTGACGCATTTTCTTGTTACAGTCCATGTGAAAAGTCTCACCAGGGCGCTTCTCTTTAACTTCCACCTCTAAATAGATGCAAACACAACCGTCCGGGAACAACAAACACTTCAATGAAAGTGAAATAATAGTGTTATTTTGTGTAGCAACACCAAAACAAAAGAGCATGTTGTCTTTGTAGGAGTAGATAGCGCTTAAGTGAGCAATTAACTCTTGAAATGCCTACTTCAAAGAAGACATTTCAGACAAATGTTGAAAATATATAACATTTTATTATCTTCTTCAAAAAGGCACTTATTAACAGACTGATCAATGCCATCTTGTGAGAAATCAAGACAAAGCACAATTAAATATATATATATATATATATATATACAATAAATAGAAGTCCTGAAACATTTGAACAATTAAACATTTTAACAAGTCATTGAATCGCTTTTAGATGGGGACACTGTGCACTTCTCCATGCAAGAGCGATTGCAGATATTTATAACTGATTAGGATGTGCATATCTGTCTCATTTTGTGCTACAGCAAGCATTAATTAAATTCTCCCTTTAACTAACAAGTACTGTTAATCCATTGTTTAGCTGCAATGTTGGGTTTTAAGTTGGTTTGCTTCACCATAAAGCTTCACTGCACCGTATGTCTTATTCTCACAAAGTCCACAGTACGGTACATCACAGATGAGGCCACAGTCTCAGAGCTGTGGTCATACACGAGTGGGACAGTCCAAGTAGGGATCAGTCTTTGACATGTGCAGTATAACGGCAGGTGCTTTGTAGTGGCAGTGACTGGTGCTGCAGCTCCCACTGCAGTGCTTCCTGCAAGTCCTGTCTGTCAGCTTCCTGCTACACAGCCCCTGCCAAGTCTGCAGCGTCTTGGAGCTCCAGACCCACACGCCACTGGTGATGCCCACCACCAGTGACATGAAGATCTTCAGCATGAACACAGCCACGGTGGGCACCGAAGACTCCAGGGAGCAGTCCTCGTTCCTCCGACCCGGGTATGTGGTGCATTTGCTTTGCAGCCCTCGAAATTTCCAGTAGTCCATGTTGAGACGTTCGTAGAAGTAGCAAATGATGACGCAGGTGGCGGGAACTGTGTACAGGATGGAGTAGATGCCGATTTTCACCATCAGCTTTTCTAGCTTTTCTGTGTTGGTGCCTTCGGTCTTCATAACCTTTCGGATATGGAAAAGCGCCACAAAGCCGGTGAGGATAAAAGACGTCCCGATGACGAGGTAACAGGACAGAGGCACAAGGACAAAGCCCGTTAGCGCCCCCACGTCCATACTGCCCACATAGCACAGTCCGGTGAGCTCGTCGCCTGCCACTTTCCGCATGGTGAGGATGACTATGGTCTTCAGCGCAGGTATGCCCCACGCAGCCATGTGGAAGTAACTGCTGTGTGACTCAATAGCCTCGTGACCCCATTTCTTACCTGCCGCCAGGAACCAAGTGAGGGTGAGGATGACCCACCAGATTGAGCTTGCCATGCCAAAATAGTAGAGGATGAGGAAGACTATGGTGCATCCCGTACTTTCCAGGCCCTCTTGGATAATGTACAACTCGCCATTCTCACGGTCACACGCAATGTTCTCTGCCCCAGCGACAGATCGAATGATGAAGGCGACTGAGTAAACGTTGTAGCACATGGAGAGGAAGATGATGGGTCGCTCCGGGTACTGAAAGCGATGTGGGTCAAGCAAGAAGGTTAAGACTGTGAAAGCCGTGGATACAAAGCACAGAGTGGACCAAACAGATGTACAACTCGCCGTTCTCACGGTCACACGCAATGTTCTCTGCCCCAGCGACAGATCGAATGATGAAGGCGACTGAGTAAACGTTGTAGCACATGGAGAGGAAGATGATGGGTCGCTCCGGGTACTGAAAGCGATGTGGGTCAAGCAAGAAGGTTAAGACTGTGAAAGCCGTGGATACAAAGCACAGAGTGGACCAAACAGCCATCCAAATGAAAGCAAAGTCTTTATCCTGTCTGGACCAGAACACATCCACAGCCGATGAGCAGCGCGGAGCACAAGTCTCACTCTTTTCCACATACTGGAACTTTTCTGGGTTCTCACAAACTCCCATGCTTCCCCCTGAGCGTCCGTTCCCAGTGCCGGGCTGCTTTGGTCTGGACGGAACAGGCAACATGCCCTCTCCTTTCTTAGTATCGGTTTTGGTATCATTTTCCGGGGCTTCCATGCACAGCGCGTTGGGGTCATTTCTGGTGGGCAGTTTAGAGCAGTCCAAAGAATCAGGCCAGGCGTAATTAAACTTCTTCATGATGGGTGAGCACTTCTGACGTGCCTGTTCGCACATCGGACGGCAGGCGGGGATGGATGTGGACACTTGGTCCGTACACATAGGGGCATAAAGAGAGCAGAGGAAAAATCTCAAATGCACATCACAGCCATATTCCACCAGAGGGGCGAATTCATTCAGCTTAATCGCAGCTTCCCTCTGATTGTCATGGGACATAAAGTTGGGCATCCGAGTGAGGTTGTACCCAATGCCCTGGCACATAGGGATGACGATGGGCTCGCATTTAGCCGGTCTCCCTCTCTCCAGGTCATAGGAGCCAATCTCTAAACTGTAGGCAGCAATGACCAGCTGACACCACAGAGAAATCACAATTTTTAGAGGTGAGCCTCCCATGCTGTATTTTCAGTCACCTTTTTTGAATGATGTAAGTCAATGGAAACTTTCCTGGCACATACAGTCCCAAGAGAGGATGCTTTTGTGTGTTATGGGTGATTATGTAGCTCCATAGATACTGCTTAGATTAAAAGGGCTTTAAAAGGGAATATTTCATTTGTCATCCAGTTCAAACGCCGAAAAACAGATATTCCTCTGAATGAAACTTCTCTGAAAAAGATACCTTTTCAAAGTCTGCATATCATCATATAAAATGATGCCCAATCTCCAAGTTCGCCATATGTTTCTATGAAAAACGCGAGTGCACAGTCACTTAAAACACTAATATTTCACGTCAGTCGTTACCGTCATTATTAGCACAAATAAGAGCATCAGGAGGAGCTCAGCAAGAGAAATAACAAATCTGTCCTTGTCTTCAGTTATCCCCGAACTTCTGTGAAGCGTACAGTCCGTCAGCAGCTCCTGTGTCCTCCTCACATCTCTCTTCTCTACTGGCGCACACTGAACTTTCGCTCTCCTCTCTGTCCTCTAATACGGGGGCGGGGTATTCATGACGCACGCGTGGATCCTCCTACACACTTCTGAAAAGCCAATGACGTAGAGAATGTGCTCCGCCTACTTACAACTGAAAATATATTGCGTAAATCGTGGCTCCGCCCTCCCACAACAAAAAAGGCGCTCAATAAAACACAGAAGCTCAGTCTGGATGTCTACCATGGTAATAATAGTTTCAGCCAAAATACAATATTATTGTTACTACAACAAATTAAAAAAACGAATTATGTGATCTCATTCAAACAAGAACTTTTTTCCTTCTTTCTTTATTATTATTATTATTATTATTATTATTATTATTATTATTATTATTATTATTATTATTATTATTATTATTATTATTATTAGTGTTAGATTGTGAGCAGTTATCAGATTTGGATTTGGCATGCTAAGCCTCACTTAGCCTGAAAGAGCACAAAGTGAGTCTGATACCCCTCCAGCCCAGAAAGGAAATACATACCAGACAGAATGATTTTGATCATTCTCAGCATTTGCACGTCAGACCCCAATCCAATCCAGTTTTGAAATCATTACCATTAATGTTACATTTACGAAAACACTTTTATTGAAAACCAACTTACATTGCATAACAGTCATTGCATTCCCTGGAACACAAACCAATGACCTTGGTGTTGGTAGTGTCACTTTAAAGTAATAGTTCACCCAAAAATCTAAATTAGCTGAAAATGTACTCACCCTCAGGCTATCTGAGATGTAGATTAGTTTGTTTCTTCAACGGAACAGATTTGGAAAAATGTAGCATTACATCACACCAATGGATCTTCTGCAGTGAATGGGTGCCGTCAGAATGAGAGGCCAAACAACTGATAAAACATCACAATAATCATAAGTAAACCGCACGACTCCAGTCCATCAGTTAATGTCTTTTGAATTAAAACCCATCATTAAGGGATATATTGATGCGAGAGGACAACTTGGGATGTTTTCACTGGAGCAAGTGGATTTTGGACTTCTCTAATCCACTTCTCTAAGTGGCTTTCTCTAAATCTGTTCCAATGGAAAAAACAAATTCATTTACAGCCTGAGGGTGAGTACACTTTTAACAAATTTTCATTTTTGGGTGAACTATTCCTTTAAGCTACAGGAACATTTTACTAATCAGTACATTATTTGAAGAAAATAAACACATTTTGAGAGTCCAGGGTCCTCTCAGGTGCTACACTCTCTCTGTCTCTGTGTATGGAGCCTCCCAAGGACTGATATGAGATTTCTATCAGGTAACAGAACTCTCTATGTTTGCACGCCACCCTTTTAATCTTATCTGACCACTCCGACATACCTCTGTGTTCCCAACTGACACGAAATGCGTCTCTAAAAAACAACCCCACCAGACTCACAGTCTGGACGCCACCGCTGCAAGCAAGCCTCCAAGACCGATCTAATTGAGAAGCAGGGCGACTTGCCTAAAGACTTTACAAATTGCGGGTGACAGATGGAGGCCTTAATTAGTGCTCACCCAACTGTGAATTAAAGTGATGTGAGATCATGTCATGACACCATATCCTGTTTGGCTAGCAGTGCCATGGTGGTATCTCTCTCACTCAAGCTAATGGAGCTCAGAGCACTTAGGCTGTCACTATTTATCATAACGGCCACCATGTCCTGTGACTCCGCTGCACTGGACTGCACTTTCTGTGGTTGGAAGTCATGCGTCATCAGTATTCACTTTTCTTTTTTGCATTGTACGGGAATAGAGAACGATTATTATGGACACCCTCTTGGAGCGCTGACATAATGGAAGTGTGGGTGCTTCTTAAAATACGATGGAAATCACAAGGTCCGATGCTGTCCACAGGGACAGTGTGACCGCTGAGGGTGGTGTTGATGTGGAGCCTGCGTCGGGCTGTTTGACACGTGGCAGGGCAAGATATCTGTGTCTGAAAGGAACAGGGCCTGCCCCGGGATAAGAGAGGTATGAGAACAATGGCATCAGCTGGAATTAAAAGAGGGGAGGCGGATGGGGAGCCACTCACACTCCTTTCCATTGCGTTAACTTACTGTAAGCTTGAGGAGAGCTCTGCATATAACTCCCAATACAAACATACAGTGGCCCCAAAAAGTATTTAGACATTTAAACCACACTTAAAAAAAATTCTAAATGTCATTGTATTAGATTCAATCACGTCCACAGTTCCAAAACCTGTGCTAACTGAAAGAACACAAGATTTGGCGATAATATAGCATAATAAGAGATTGACATTCAGTTTTTAAAGGGCCAGTCATTTTTGACCGGGAACTTCCAATTAGATAAAGGATTTTCAGCACAGCACAAAAGTATATTAAAAAACTGTACTTGCACATTATATAATACTAATGAAATAAAGAGATAATAAAGAGAATACACTATCAGGAAGATTGTTTCTTGACACACTTAAGAACACTTTTAATATGTGCACTTTGTAAAAATGTCAAACATATTAAATATATAGTTCAGTCATGAAACTCTAGATGGCGCATTCTGACGGGGTGTTAACGTAACTGATGATATTCAGAGAGTTAAATGACTTGGCACAAGCTGATTGGTTCATGCTGCATATGCAGCCAATGAGCTTACTGCCTTGCATTTATATGGCTGGCTAGCATTCACTTGAGATTCCTGCAGCGCGCTTTCAGAGTTACTCTGAAACTCAACAGCTAAGATAAGTAAACGGTTTTCACTCTGCAGCAGTATGTCTTAAATACTCATGGCACTGTATCGCCATATGCATTGGCAGTAGCAAGTTCCTGTACTTGCTTGTAGCAGCAGCAATAATCTACAACTACAGCAATAACCAACAGCAGCAGCAATTCAGCAGCAGCGTAACAGATCTGTTCCGCCAAGACCAAATACATTAACATTGTCATATCCATCACCATGCTAAAATGTTCCGAGAGTTGTCATCATTGAAATATAAATACTTATGTGGGTCACAAAAAAGCATTCTGAAGTTTAGCTAATTGCATTTAGTATTAATTTAGCTATATACATTAATTTGCATTTAACATCCAAATGAGTGTCTGAAAACATTACATTCAGTTTGCACTTAGGTATATTATTTCCAAAATAAGTACTGTTTATTTTGAAAGTAAGAAGAAAGACATATTGCCATGTGCTCTGTGGACATAATTAAATCTTCGGCATAATCTACTTTCGGTTAAAAAATAAACTGAATATTAACACAGCATTGAAATAAATGGTGTGATTATCGTAGTTATTGCGCACCACCAGCCGAATTCCGTTGTGCATGGAATATTTAAAGAAGAAAGAGAAACAAGGGAGACCGAGTATCTCTAAAAGCTCCTTAAAATGCACTCAAATGGAGTTGAAAATGAGTTCATAGTGAATTTTTTAAAAGGACAAATGGGTCATGGTGTGTGCAGAGAGTAATGGCTGTTCTTATTAAAGAAATGAGAGAGCATAAACATAAGATCCTATGAATATAAATCTTATAAATAAAATAAATAAATAAATAATACTGAAAAATGGTGAAGAAACCATTTTCACTCAGAAATTGCAAATACATTTTTACAAACAATTACAAAAAATGGCAAGTAACACACTGAATTAAACATGAAACTTTGAACTCCAATAGTATTTTCTTGTAAACTAATCTTTGTTTTATATACAGCTTCAAAAAGAAAAAAAAAGCTTTTTTTTTATTTGCTAAAGGAGAATTAAGCGAATTTCAAGACTTCAGAATTTTCTTGCATTGTGACAATATTTTTATATTATTTATATTTCACCCCCGAATCTCATTATTTTATCATTTTACTTTTAAAAAAAAAATGTAATTCTCAATAATATCAGTAATGATTCTCAATGTATAAAATAGCATGTAATAACGTAATTAAAAAATTTAAGTAATTATCTAAAATTCTATTTTTTTTCTTTTTAATCTGCAAAACAGGCAACATAACCTGCCATGATGTATGAATGCTTCATAGTAGTTAAAATAAGAAAATCATAAATTCTTCATACTAGTTACAATAATAATAATAATAATAATAATAATAATAAACATGAAACTTTGAACTCCAATAGTATTTTCTTGTAAACTAATCTTTGTTTTATATACAGCTTCAAAAAGAAAAAAAAAGCTTTTTTTTATTTGCTAAAGGAGAATTAAGCGAATTTCAAGACTTCAGAATTTTCTTGCATTGTGACAATATTTTTATATTATTTATATTTCACCCCCGAATCTCATTATTTTATCATTTTACTTTAAAAAAAAAAATGTAATTCTCAATAATATCAATAATGATTCTCAATGTATAAAATAGCATGTAATAAAGTAATTAAAAAATTTAAGTAATTATCTAAAATTCTATTTTTTTTCTTTTTAATCTGCAAAACAGGCAACATAACCTGCCATGATGTATGAATGCTTCATAGTAGTTAAAATAAGAAAATCATAAATTCTTCATACTAGTTACAATAATAATAATAATAATAATAATAATAATAAATAAAAGTGATGCAAATTGTGGGCAATGTACTTCAAAATAATGTCACAACACAAAAAAGTTCTAGCGAAGATATATTTTTTTGTCTTTTGATTCTGAGGTGAAATGTGACCTGAACATATTCCTAGGGTGACGGGTTTTGTGAGATTCGCCCATATATGCATGATTACACTCTCATGTCATAACAGAGACACTATTAATGTACCAGCAAATCTGTTTCATCACAGCCCCACTGCATCAATTCGCACAAATAAAAGGCAGTATTCATATTCAAGTCAGCTATGATTTCACTCTGTCATCAGAAAAACAGGGATTTGATTTCACAGCTGTTTAGGTGTCACATACAAAAACTAAGACAATAGAGGTGTCTTTGTAATTGCATCCTGTCCCATATGATTATATGTTTCTCTTTCTCTCTCTTAAACACACACACAATAAGACAACGCGTGGAGGAGTGTGGCAGACCTGATGGATTACCATGATTAAAAGTGAGTGTAACAGGAGAGCAGCTCTCTCACATCTGGAGTCAACACACACTCACTCACAAAGCACAATGCTAACACTGTTTGGCCTAGCGTTATGTAATTGCCTGCGCTCCT
>NW_015648530.1:85926-94419 GCF_001515625.1 Sinocyclocheilus rhinocerous
GAGATTCCTGCAGCGCGCTTTCAGAGTTTCTCTGAAACCTTCCACCTTCCCCAGCTCCACCTGTATAGATCTGCTACGGGGTTATTTTAGATGCTATTTGTGCAGCAGCGGTATGTCTTAAATACTCATGGCACCGTATCGCCATATACATTGGCAGTAGCAAGTTCCTGTACTTGCTTGTAGCAGCAGCAATAATCTACAACTACAGCAATAACCAACAGCAGCAGCAATTCAGCAGCAGCGTAACAGATCTGTTCCGCCAAGACCAAATACATTAACATTGTCATATCCATCACCATGCTAAAATGTTCCGAGAGTTGTCATCATTGAAATATAAATACTTATGTGGGTCACAAAAAAGCATTCTGAAGTTTAGCTAATTGCATTTAGTATTAATTTAACTATATACATTAATTTGCATTTAACATCCAAATGAGTGTCTGAAAACATTACATTCAGTTTGCACTTAGGTATATTATTTCCAAAATAAGTACTGTTTATTTTGAAAGTAAGAAGAAAGACATATTGCCATGTGCTCTGTGGACATATTTAAATCTTCGGCATAATCTACTTTCGGTTAAAAAATAAACTGAATATTAACACAGCATTGAAATAAATGGTGTGATTATCGTAGTTATTGCGCACCACCAGCCGAATTCCGTTGTGCATGGAATATTTAAAGAAGAAAGAGAAACAAGGGAGACCGAGTATCTCTAAAAGCTCCTTAAAATGCACTCAAATGGAGTTGAAAATGAGTTCATAGTGAATTTTTTAAAAGGACAAATGGGTCATGGTGTGTGCAGAGAGTAATGGCTGTTCTTATTAAAGAAATGAGAGAGCATAAACATAAGATCCTATGAATATAAATCTTATAAATAAAATAAATAAATAAATAATACTGAAAAATGGTGAAGAAACCATTTTCACTCAGAAATTGCAAATACATTTTTACAAACAATTACAAAAAATGGCAAGTAACACACTGAATTAAACATGAAACTTTGAACTCCAATAGTATTTTCTTGTAAACTAATCTTTGTTTTATATACAGCTTCAAAAAGAAAAAAAAAGCTTTTTTTTATTTGCTAAAGGAGAATTAAGCGAATTTCAAGACTTCAGAATTTTCTTGCATTGTGACAATATTTTTATATTATTTATATTTCACCCCCGAATCTCATTATTTTATCATTTTACTTTAAAAAAAAAAATGTAATTCTCAATAATATCAATAATGATTCTCAATGTATAAAATAGCATGTAATAAAGTAATTAAAAAATTTAAGTAATTATCTAAAATTCTATTTTTTTTCTTTTTAATCTGCAAAACAGGCAACATAACCTGCCATGATGTATGAATGCTTCATAGTAGTTAAAATAAGAAAATCATAAATTCTTCATAGTAGTTACAATAATAATAATAATAATAATAATAATAATAATAATAATAATAATAATAATAATAATAATAATAAATAAAAGTGATGCAAATTGTGGGCAATGTACTTCAAAATAATGTCACAACACAAAAAAGTTCTAGCGAAGATATATTTTTTTGTCTTTTGATTCTGAGGTGAAATGTGACCTGAACATATTCCTAGGGTGACGGGTTTTGTGAGATTCGCCCATATATGCATGATTACACTCTCATGTCATAACAGAGACACTATTAATGTACCAGCAAATCTGTTTCATCACAGCCCCACTGCATCAATTCGCACAAATAAAAGGCAGTATTCATATTCAAGTCAGCTATGATTTCACTCTGTCATCAGAAAAACAGGGATTTGATTTCACAGCTGTTCAGGTGTCACATGCAAAAACTAAGACAATAGAGGTGTCTTTGTAATTGCATCCTGTCCCATATGATTATATGTTTCTCTTTCTCTCTCTTAAACACACACACAATAAGACAACGCGTGGAGGAGTGTGGCAGACCTGATGGATTACCATGATTAAAAGTGAGTGTAACAGGAGAGCAGCTCTCTCACATCTGGAGTCAACACACACTCACTCACAAAGCACAATGCTAACACTGTTTCGGCTAGCGTTATGTAATTGCCTGCGCTCCTCCAGTCACACTGTCTTGCAGTATAAATTGTGTAGTCTGGATGCGGTAATATGTTTCCAGGTGAACGTCAAGGAAGTTTTGTCCCAAAGCTGGTGGCAGGAGAGTTGGAGGAAAGGATTGTGGGATATATTTATATTGAAACAGTAACAACATAATTTTGTTGTTATTAACACAGCAAAATTATATTTTTTAAAAAGATTGACAGACTCAATCCCCATCCACTTTAACTATATGGTAAAGCACACACCTTTGTGAAAAAGAAGAGTGCTTAATTGTATTGAATGAGTACTTGTAGTGTACTTCAAATTTTAAAAGTATACTTAAAAACCGAACTTGTAGATAATATAGTATTAATGAAATAAATGTTACACTTTCATGACTGTTTCTTAACACTTTTAAAAAGTGAACTTTGTAATAATGTAAAATTGAAAGTTTTATTTCAAATAAATGTTTTAATAATCTTTTGTCATGCTTTAAAGAAGTACATTTATTTTGCTGTGTTGACAAACATACTAAAGCTCATGTAAAGCATTTGAAACATTAAAGTGTATTATTTTTTTTTTGTCATGAGTACATTTAGTTTGCTGTGTTGACAAACATACTAAAGCTCATGTAAAGCATTTGAAACATTTGAAACATTATCACATGGTCCTAAGTATTCAGACCCTTTGCTGTGACACTCATATATTTAACTCAGGTGCTGTCCATTTCTTCTGATCATCCTTGAGATGGTTCTACACCTTCATTTGAGTCCAGCTGTGTTTGATTATACTGATTGGACTTGATTAGGAAAGCCACACACCTGTCTATATAAGACCTTACAGCTCACAGTGCATGTCAGAGCAAATGAGAATCATGAGGTCAAAGGAATTGCCTGAAGAGCTCAGAGACAGAATTGTGGCAAGGCACAGATCTGGCCAAGGTTACAGAAAAATTTCTGCTGCACTTAAGGTTCCTAAGAGCACAGTGGCCTCCATAATCCTTAAATGGAAGACGTTTGGGATGACCAGAACCCTTCCTAGAGCTGGCCGTCTGGCCAAACTGAGCTATCGGGGGAGAAGAGCCTTGGTGAGAGAGGTAAAGAAGAACCCAAAGATCACTGTGGCTGAGCTCCAGAGATGCAGTCGGGAGATGGGAGAAAGTTGTAGAAAGTCAACCATCACTGCAGCCCTCCACCAGTTGGGGCTTTATGGCAGAGTGGCCCGACGGAAGCCTCTCCTCAGTTCAAGACACATGAAAGCCCGCATGGAGTTTGCTAAAAAAACACCTGAAGGACTCCAAGATGGTGAGAAATAAGATTCTCTGGTCTGATGAGACCAAGATAGAACTTTTTGGCCTTAATTCTAAGCGGTGTGTGTGGAGAAAACCAGGCACTGCTCATCACCTGTCCCAACAGTGAAGCATGGTGGTGGCAGCATCATGCTGTGGGGGTGTTTTTCAGCTGCAGGGACAGGACGACTGGTTGCAATCGAGGGAAAGATGAATGCGGCCAAGTACAGGGATATCCTGGGCGAAAACCTTCTCCAGAGTGCTCAGGACCTCAGACTGGAACTAAGGTTTACCTTCCAACAAGACAATGACCCTAAGCACACAGCTAAAATAACGAAGGAGTGGCTTCACAACAACTCTGTGACTGTTCTTGAATGGCCCGGCCAGAGCCCTGACTTAAACCCAATTGAGCATCTCTGGAGAGACCTAAAAATGGCTGTCCACCAACGTTTACCGTCCAACCTGACAGAACTGGAGAGGATCTGCAAGGAGGAATGGCAGAGGATCCCCAAATCCATGTGTGAAAAACTTGTTGCATCTTTCCCAAAGACTCATGGCTGTATTAGATCAAATGGGTGCTTCTACTAAATACTGAGCATTTTTCAGTTTTTCTTTTTTAATAAATCTGCAAAGATGTCAACAATTCTGTGTTTTTCTGTCAATATGGGGTGCTGTGTGTACATTAATGAGGAAAAAAAATTAACTTAAATGATTTTAGCAAATGGCTGCAATATAACAAAGAGTGAAAAATTTAAGGGGGTCTGAATACTTTCCGTACCCACTGTATATATATATATATATATGCTGTATATAGCATATAGCATTTTGTAATATTATTCTCTTCCACAGGAGAAATAAAATCACACACTTTTGAAGCTGCATGAAGGTGAATAAATATTGGCAACCTTCTGGGGTGAACTATTTCTGGTAAGATACCAACAGAGATTCCTTTGGTGTCAAATGAAGCCAATTTTGAATGTTTACAAATATAATTTTGCAATTCAATTAACTTGCTGTTTTTGGACACCATCAGTAATGCTATATTTCAGAGCCAGACATTCCTTATATTCCTAGGATAATTAGGAGGAAAACCAGATCTGTCTGCAGATCACTGACAGTGAAAGTTTGCCCCTCAGTATGAATGTGTTTGCACTGCGTCTGTCACTCTTTACAGGGCTGTGTGCTGATAAGGGATCGGTTTCTTTGTGATGTATATTTAGGAGTCAGAGAAGGAGGGAAAGAAAGAGATAAATAGTGATCTCCAGCTTCTGTAGAAGATAAACAGAGGATCAGAAATACTGTTCCACACCTCCTCTTCCCTTGAATCTGTCCATAAAGGCAAAGGGATTTCTTAGATGGTAAATTATTTAAAAGAAAATGATTTTTTTTTTAAGTAAATGGAAAACAGGAGTTTGAGTCATTTGGAATATATTTGTGACAATATGTCTGTTCATACTGTACACATTTGAGTATTAACAAAGAGACAATGATTCAAAGAGAGTTCAGGAGAAAGTGACCTGAAAACAAAGAACTGAACAAATGAGAGCGAGTGCGAGTGCTTGCAGCGGTTCACTGAACTTTCACCTCTTTTTTTTTTACAAAGCTGAACTTTCTGGGCAAACACACAACTGCTTTTAACCTCCCAGTGGGAGCAATGTAATGGAAATCTACACTACTGTTGATGGACACGTGGATGGTCGGCCCTGGTGAGTGCCATGTATTTACAGTACAGTAGCCTATAAATTAATATAACACTAAATGTAAGTAGGGGTGTATGAAATCGTATATGTTATATGATTTTAAAGGTATACCTGGAGACAATGACCATTCAGGGTTGATTTCTCCACAGGGTCATGTTTGAGCCTTATTTAGCCTTCCATTAAAGAGATAGTTCACCCAAAAATGAAAATTCTATCATAATTTCCTCACCTTCAAGTTGTTCCAAACCTGTATAGTAGCCACTGACTTCCACTGGATCTTTTTTCCATACTATGAAATTCAATGGCTACCAGCAAATGCTTGTTTCCCAGCATTCTTCAAAATATCTTCTATGTTCAACAGAAGAAAGAAACTCATGCAGATTTGGAACAACATGCCAGTGAGTGAAGGATGACAGAATTTTAATTTTTAGGTGAACGATCCCTTAAACGTGTTTACTGCGATCAGATCATAATCAGATCACTTGAACACTAATGAAGGTGGAAATGCAAAAGCAGTTCTGTTATTCACTTTTAGCTACATAAGTAATATATAATAAGGTTATGCTGCAAATGACAATTTACGTCATTTTGATGAACTGAGTCGTTTAAGTGCTGTGTAGTGGGTTTTTGGCTTTTATTTTTTTCTGCTCTTTTATTATGTCAATTTGCTCACCTAATTCAATCAACAATGTTAAATTAATAACACTTACATTATAGTCCCATTAGTTAATATTAGTAAATGCTTTAAATATAATTAACAATATTAACGCATTATTTATTTATCTTTGTTAACATTAGTTCTGTCATGACAACTCTCGGAGGGATTGTATGGTAATATACATGACAATGTTAATGTATTTGGTCTTAGCGGAATAGATCTGCTACGCTGCTGCTGCTGCGGCAGAGCAAGTACCGAGACTTGCTACTGCCAATACATCCACAACATGCTGCTGTGAGCATGTAAGAAATATTGCTGCTGCAAATATAACATACATGAAATAACCCCCATATAGCGTACATGAATCACCTCGTAGCAGATCTATACAGGTGGAGCTGGGGAAGGTGGAGTTTTTCTGAAGCAATCTGCAACTGCTACGGCAAACATTAGTCATATATTTGAATGTTGAGCTGCGAGCTCATTGGCTACCGATACAGGAGAGAACCAATCAGCTGTGCCATGTGATAATGATGTCATTAGGTCAGATTGAGTTAGATCTACCGGACTGCGCCATCTAGAGTTTCATGCCAGAACTCTGTATTTAACAAAACTACAACTGTTCATTGTTAGTTCATGATAGTGCAGGCCAATATATAATATTAACAAGATACAACTTTAGTAATAATGTATTAGTAAATGTTGAATTTAAAATCAACTAAGATTAATAAATGCTTTAGAAGTATTTTTGAGTACTGGTCTTTTTTAGTTCATGTTAAGAAATGACATTGTTAAGGGTTACTGTTAAATTATTTAGCAAAATCTACATTTTGGAACTTACTTGAGATGTATTCTACATAATGCATTTTACATAATCCATCATTCTTTTTTTATTTTATAAATGACTGAAATGTTTCAGTTGATACGAGTAGATTCTGTTCTTGCATTTTGTGTGAGAATTTGTGACAATGTTATCACACGGGAAGTATTGGAATGATAGCCTAAATCTGATAAAATAAAATAAAAAAAAACTGTATTAACCTCAGCATCCATGATCGAAACTTTTACATTGTATATTAGGTGATCTGAGATAATTGAAAAATCATATTTACATATCAATGCTAAAGTAATGTGATAGTGATTACTAAGTGCCAACCCGATGCATCCTTTGACTACAGTGGAAAAAGCGAGTAGTGTTCTCTCTAGTTCTCTCCCTCTTACTCGTCTAGTCTTTCCATCAGCTCCTTTGATCAGCATTTCATTTTAGAGAGGGGCTGATCTCAACTTTGAGACTCCAGCATAAATCATCTACTCGGTTATCACATGAATAACAGCCCAGTCATATCAGTTAACACATGCTGTTCATCCCTGCCCTCCCAACAGCCATCAACACCTGGCACATAAGAACTCTCTCTCACAGACACACACACACACACACACACACACACACAGGTTTGTTTTTGTGAAAAGTGGGGATATCCCATAGGCGTAATGGTTTTTCTACTGTACAGACCGTATATTCTATTGCTCTACACCAACCCTACCCCTAAACCTACCCCTTACAGGAAACTTTGTGCTATTTCAGATTTTCAATACACTCCATTCTGTGTGATTAATATGCGTTTTGAAAAGTGGGGACATGGGGTAATGTCCTGAAAAGTCACCTTCTCCTTGTAATACCTATGTCATACCCTTGTCATTATACAAATTTATGTCCTCATTTGTCACAAAAACGCGCACACACACACACAAAATTCATTCTTGTCTAAGTCATGCAAATTCTGCGGTTAAATCTCAAACCTTTCAGTCTTATGTCACTACATCTCTGGTGCATGATGGTGATGGAGTAGAGAAAAACTGGCATGGTTTGAATCTTAAATTTTTTACTGTGAGCTTTTGGCTATTGTGAGGTTCAAAATATATAAGTATACTGTGATAAAGATATTGCAAACATACTGTTAACTTAACAGCATAAATGTTCTTTCCTAAAAGAAAAAAAAAAGAAAATCTTACTGAAAAAACGTTTGTAGTATATGTAGTATATGATGGTACTAAATGATTACCATATTCATGTTTTATGGTACTATGGTACTTACAAGATGGTTCTATGGTACAATGATACTTAAAGAACATAGAGTAATACGTAATACTATTTTTTGATTAGTACTGCATCTTTTCCAGAAGGAAATTTGTACAACTACTTATTTTACATGAAGGAAAGAAATAAGTCTGATGTTCTTAACTATTGCTTGGGAAATTGGGACAGCAATACTTAAAGTTATCAGTAGGAAATACTGCTCTCTCAGGAGTGACTCCAGGAGTCAGTCAGGCAGTAACTGGCAAACTGGTTCCCTAGACCAGATGGTACAGATATTTTCAAACATAGTTCCCTTCTTACAAGTAAATTCAAGATGTTCAGCAATGAGTCACATTTAGTAGATGTTACAGCATAAGTTTTGATTAAAATGCTCAACGTTTCAACCTCACCTGCAAATAATTCAGCTAAGAAAAAGACTTTAGTAAAATGACAGTGATGTATTGGTTGTAATGGAAACAATCTGAGAAGGAGAGGAGGAAGAGTACATGTAAGAAGTGGAGGATGAGGAGAGATAGAGTACGGTTTAGAGAGTGTTATCAAGGCTGGATTTGTCAGACCAGAGTTTTTTTTTCTATTTGTCTAGCAAAAAAAGACAACATTACTTGTGATGTGGACAAAGTCCTCAGGCTGGACTCATGCACAAAGACATGATGCTGAGACAGAATGAATCTCTCATTGACTCTGATTTTACAATTGCACAACT
>NW_015648530.1:94440-99759 GCF_001515625.1 Sinocyclocheilus rhinocerous
CTCCCCTGTCATTTTTTTTTTTTTTTTGGGAGGTTTCTTTTTAAAATGAAGTTTGTCTTTTTTATGTTAAAATACCTTCTGTATTACCTTCCAAAGTCTTTAAACACTGTGTCATTATATGTGGCATTATGAAAACATTGCTCAGTTTCAGCATCCAGACCAGACTGGCCTTTTAGCATTGCTTCAGCCAGTGCTGGGATCTACAATTTTTCACCTGGCAGATGATAAAATGGGTGAAAAAACACAACCAAACGTTCAAATGTTTGGGGTTGGTAAATTTTCTTGGTGATTTTCTCTTGTGCTTACCAAGGCTGTATTTATTTGAACACCGTGAAATCTGTAATATTGTGTAATGTTACAATTTAAAATAACTGTTCTCTTTATTGTAATATATTTTAAAATGTACATGCAATTATTTCTGGAATAGCAAAGCTATTTTTTTCTTTCAGATTTTTTTTCAGTCTTCAGTGTCACTTGATCCTTTAGAAATCTTTCTAATATGCTTTTTGAAACATTTCCTATGATTATCAGTGTTGAAAAACATTGCCTAAAAATCTGTAAAGTGTATATACTTTGTGTATAAACTGTAGTGTATATACTTTGAAAAAGGAAACCAAGCCATGTGTAGATATCAAAAACATTACAGTTTTTGCCTATTGCTTACACACGTTTTGCTAAATTTGGCTCATTGTGTCAAAACTCTACACACAAGCAAATAAGACACAACACTGGGAAATAAACCATTCACATCTATGTCAAATTGAAACTCTGCTATCAAAACCTAACAATCCTTTGTCAAAATGTCACTCTGATGACAAAATGATACCCACTTGCATCATATGAATACACTTTCAGATCAGCAGCAACACACTAGTCTACTTTATATAAAAAACTGCAGTCTTTGGGTGTGAATTTTTTTTTTTTGTAACTTTTTTTATACATATTTTTTTTGTTACTTTGATTGTGCAGGAGGCTTAATGGCAATTTCAATATAAACGAACAGAAACAAATGAGTCAGCTTTTGACATGCATAAGAAATTAGAACTATAAAATGAATGTGGATAATAACTAATAAATAAAATAAATGTTTGAGAAATCTTGCGATTGGCAGGCTTGTGTATCTTGGTAAATCTTTGAGATACAGTATTGAGATCTCTTTTGAAAGTTTAGGAAATGTGATATTACTGGAGTCTTTTTCTCAGGAGAAACTTCTAAAAATAGAAGAATAAAAGCAAAAGCCCTTTTGCTCTCCAATTTGAATAATAAATGTCTAATTGATGTTTATAATTAACAATTGAGTTCTGTCTTGTAATTTTTCTTTCTTATTGTTAAATCTGAAGTGTGCAGACAGTGCATTGTGAATGCAATACGTAGTCTGTGTCCAGACAGTTGCCTTGGGACGATTAGAGGACATATGCGTTGTGACAGTGGCTATCTTCACAGAAAGTTTAAAATAAATGACCCCATCCAAACACATACAAACACATGAACCCATAATGTACCCCAGCCCTCCAAGTAAGAGTCCTGTATGTAGTCTTACTATCACACACACACACACACACACACACACCCCACCCCTGACGGATTGTTAGCGCTTCTGTCTGGCCATGCAAGGCCTATTAATAATGTGCGGATGGATGGAAGAGTCAGGTGGCCCAAGGGGGAGACATCCCGACATGGGGCCCATCGAAGAGGCCTGGAGCTCAGTTACTAAATGACAAACGGCCACTTAGACAGATCCAGAGAGTTGCTGTTAACCTGCATCACAGGCCAGGAGAGGTGTCAGTGTTAAAGGCTCTTTATGCTGTCAGTACAGGATCCACTCTATGAGCAATAACTATATTAAACACTGAGACAGACAGTACATGTCTGTATGCCACAATAATGATGCAGCACTGCATAGATCAGTCACTACTCAGAAGGCTAGCAATCGCATAACAATGCCTTACCAACCCCCAGGACACCTAAGATACTGCATAGCAACACCCTGGTAACCACCCCAAACTACTTAGCCTAGAAAAATGTCATATAAACCATTCAAAGCATCCTTGCAACCACATTTGCTAACCATGTTGAACTCCTTAGAATCCACATAACAACATGCTGGTAACAACACAGAACACCCTAGCAATTGCATAGCAATGCCCTGTACCAACCATTCTAAACAACCACACAAAAACACACAATTAGCAACCACACAAAAATGCCCTGGCAGTGGCCCAGAACACTTTAGTATGGTTGACATAGCAACAACCTGGCAACCACTCAAATCACCCTAGCAACAGCATAGCAATGCCCCAGTATCCGCATAGTAATACCCTTTCAAACACTCTCAAAACACCCTGGTGTGGTGGACAAGGCAACTCCCTGGCAACCACCCATAACACCCTAATTGCATAGAAATTGCCTACCAACCACCTAGAACGCCATAGCAACTACATAATGTGTTCTGGCAACCACTCAGAATACCCTTGTAATTTCCTAGAAACAACTCAAAATTGAATTTGATTATTGTAGTAAAGCAACACAAATGCAACCACACAGAAACACTCCACCAACTACTGGTAAAATCATAACAACCACTTTTTAACATGCCTTTTAACCTTTTCTAAATACTTGAATGTAATTGATATAGCAACACCCTGGCAAAACACTCTAAACACCCTAGCAACAGCATAACAATGAACTAGCAACCACACAGCAACACTCCTTCAACCAGTCAGAACAAGTGTGGTTAAAATAGAAACACCCTGGCAACCACCCAAAAACACCCTAGCAACCACATAGCAACACACTTTTGACCACTCGGAACACTCTAGTGTGCTTGAAATAGCAACACCCTTGCAACCACGCAACCATATAGCAACACCTTTTCAACCAGTCTGAACACCCTAGTGTGGTTGAAATGGCAACACACTGGCAACCACCGAAAACCCCCCCCTAGCAACGACATAGCCACACTCTTTCAACCAGTCAGAACACTATAGAGTAGTTGAAATAGAAACACCCTGGCAACCACCAAGCAACACTCTTTTAACCATACAGAATTCCCTAGTGTGTTTGAAATAGCAATACCCTGGCAACCACCCTAAAACACCCTAGCAACCACATGGCCACACCCTTTTAACCACTCTGAATACCCTAGTGTGTTTGAAATAGCAACATCCTGGCAACTACCAAAAGCACCCAGCAACTACAGCATACAGTAGATCATCATGAACAAGAACATGAACAACAATATCACATTAGACCACAGAAATTCCTAAATGACATTTCCCTTACATTCAACTTCCAAAAGTGCATTCATCTTTGCAAAAAAAAAAAAGGTTTTTTCTTTTTTTTCAGAAAATGTAACTATGTAGTTTAAAGAAATATGGTGCCCTGCACATCCTGTACGTATCTGGATTTTAGTAGCAAGAGAGTGAGGCTTCTGTTTTTGTCACATGGCACATGTGTTTGCCACCAGGGCACCGATGATGCCATCAATCATATAGCAAATGAGACACCCCAAACTGAGAGGACTGACTGGCCGTCATCTCTGCACACACACACACACACACACACACACACACACACACTGGTTTCCGTGTTTTATGAGGAATCTCCATAGACATATGGTTTTTATACTGTACAAACTGTATTTCATATCCCCTTACCTATACCCTACCCATAAACCTTACCCCTCACACAAAACTTTCTGCATTTTTAGATTTTCAAAAAACTTTCTGTATGATTTCTGTATGTAACATGCTATATAATTTATAAGCTGTTTTCCTCATGGGGACCAAAAGATGTGCCCGGACAAAGATTTTGGATATTGCCAAAATACTTGGATACTTGTTTGGACACCTTCATTCATCCACCGGAACCACTGCTAAAGGGTGAATAAAAAATTCTTGTGGAAATATCACTAGGTTCACTTTTTCACCCATTTTACTTAGGAACAAGGTCGCCTTCAGAATGGCTGATAATTTATCTAGTGTTTCCTTTCACGGAGCTCAGAAAAAAAGGCCTGGAAACACAGGGAAGTGTGGGTCAGAGGGGTTCTCAAAACCTCAAATCCACAAACTCTTCCTGGTCTTCAGCTTCAGACCCATGGGGGAACAAACTCATAACTGTGTCTCCTTACTGTACATGAAAATACGAATCAATCAGCGCAGCCATTAGGAGCTGGATCGCAGCAGCATTTCGTTAGTCATTCTTACAACTTTTACATAACATTCTTTAAGCCAGACGAGTTGTTAGCCTTGGAGGTGGATCGTGTTGTTTTATGCATTTGAAGGCATTGTGGAAAACCACTAAAATAAAGCATTTACTTCCTCCTCATGTTACACAAAACTGAAAAAAAAAAAAAAAAAAAGTAAAACCTAGAACAGAAATTCTTGGCTTCTCAGTGGTAGTTGTCACCAAGGGCAAGAAATATGTTGGATATATATCATGACAGTTAGGCTTATGTTTTAATACTACTCTATATACCATCTTTGATCCAAAAGTATGTTTCTGAAATTATGTTTAATTCTGAAGAACCTCCCTACTTGGATATTAAGTCTAATGCACAGTTGTATCCACCATAGATTAGTCTTTACTAGATGTAGTCGCTTTTATGAAAAAGGAGTGTGCTTAATTGTATTAAATGCCTATTTGTAGTGTACTTCAAATCTAAATGTATGCTAAAGTGTACATATTTCACAAGGGTTCTAAGGCAAAATGAAATCATTGTGGCTGTATGCACGTGTTTAACCTCTGTAACGAATCAGCTCATGGGAAATATGAATAATTAATCATAACTAGTTATAATTAATTATGGATATTTTAGATCCGCTGTAGATATTTAGCTGACCTCTCAGGGTCAACTGTCTTGTCAATTCTAAGAACGTTAATTTCCTGGTTAAGGGAAATAACTTTCTTACTGTACAACTCTACACAGAGCTTGATGGTGGCAGGGGCCGGCAAGACACTTTATTAAAACTAACTTAAAGTAGCAGCACTCCTAACTTAACTACTTTTTTTTTTTTTCAGTAGCGGTGACAGTAGCATAGCTTTCTCAGAATAGTGTGGCTTTTCTAACTTTCCTAGAACAACCAGTCTTTCTTATATATAAGTCTGAGACATCTGGATTGAAATGAAATTTTGAAATACAATGTTTTTAGAATTATTTTTGTATATATATATATATATATATATATATATACACACACACACACACACACACACACTGCCGCTCAAAAGTGTGGGATCAGTAGGATTTTTATTGATTTTTTTAAAAGATGTTTCTTCTGCTCATCAAGGCTGCATTTATTTGATCAAAAATACAGAAAA
>NW_015648530.1:99812-131091 GCF_001515625.1 Sinocyclocheilus rhinocerous
ATTGTGAAATATTATTATGATGTAAAATAAAGTTTTTCTATCTTAATATACATTAAAATATAATTTATTCCTGTGATGCAAAGCTGAATTTTCAGTATCATTACTCCAGTCTTCAATGTCACACATGATTCTTCAGAAATCATTCTAACATGCTAATTCATAATCAATGATGGAAGCAGTTGTGCTGCTTAATATTTTTTTGGAACCTGTGATACTTTTGTCAGGATTGTTTGATGAATAAAAAGTAAAAAAAACAGCATTTATTTAAAATAGAAATCTTTTGTAGCAATAGAAGTCTTTACCATCACTTTGTATCAATTTAGCACATCCTTGCTGAATAAAAGTATTAATTTCTTTTAAAAAAGAAAAACAAAAATTTACTGGCCCCAAACTTTTGAACAGTAGTGTATATTGTTACAAAAGATTTCTATTTTAAATATTAAATGCTGTTCTTTTTAGCTTTTTCCTACTGTATATATATATATATATTAGGATGTTTTATTAATATTTTACTACTATAATTTTATTAAATATATGATTTATTAGGTGTATTGTGAATTCAATCTAGATAAATACTGCTCTGGTTGCAGAAAAAAAAGCCCTCTTACTTGTTTAATACCTTAATTATTTAATACCTCAAATATGCAGCTTGACTGTAATTTCACTAAATGAGTTGCATCATGTGAAACTAAACTTTTTTTTTTCAAAAACTTTAAAAATCAAGGTTCAAAACAGGGTTTTTTGCAGTCATATCATAGAAGAACCATTTTTCTGAATGTGAAGAACGTTTTAAAAATCTAAAGAACCTTTTTTCCACTCTTAAAAATAAAGATTCCAAAAGTGGGTTTTTGCAGTGATGCCATTAAACAACCAATTTTGGTTCCCTAAAGAACCTTTCAGTGAACAGTTCTTAAAATAGCTATATTTGTCTTAGTGTGAAGAAGATTTTAATAATCTAAATAACCTTTTTCCACAATAAAGAAACCTTTTATGCAATGGAAATGTTCCATGGATTACAAAAGTTCTTCATGGAACCATATTCCAATAAATAACCTTTATTTTTAAGAGTGTAGCTTTTAAGAGTGTAGCTTCTCTAACACCAGTGAGCTCTAGCTCTTCTGTGCATGTGGCACGTTTTAAGACTCTGGTGTGTCTCTCTACATGTCTGTGATGTGTGTTTGGAAAGAAGGACAGCTTTCACAACTCATTCACTGCTGGGTGTCAGGTGGGGATGTTTACGGAAGGCTGCCTGGTGCCAGGCTGACAGCCGTTTCTCTTAACCAGGTACAATCTGGAAACAGGACACAAGTTAGCAGCCAAAAAACATGACGGTACACTGAGAGTGGGTGTCTTCGGGACACCCTGCAGAGCATATCATTGTTGGACTGGGCTATCCTGGTTTTAATCCTTTTGAGAGCTCTGTGGAAAGCAGGAAACAATGAAGGTTCAGTGATATGCGAACACCATGGAGAAGTGTTTTATATTGCTTAAAGTTTAAATGCTATCTACTGTCTCATAATCTGCAGAGACAAGCCATCAGTACATTGACTGCCTAACATAACCTTTTAACATCAGTTTGTTGCAGAGGAAATGTTCTTGTAAAAAGTATTATTGATAAGTGTCATATATACAAAGTATACAGTTTTAATAATAAATATTTTTTTATATAACAAATTTATAATATACAAATTATATACCTCTCTTTATATATATCAATTTTTCGAAATTGTGATTTATACACCATCTGAAAGCTGAATAAATAAGCTTTCCATTGATATTTGTTAGGATAGGACAATATTTGGAAGAGATACAACTATTTGAAAATCTGGAATCTGAAGGTGCAAAAAAAATCTAAATATTGAGAAAATCGTCTTTAAAGTTGTCCAAATGAAGTTCTTAGCAATGCATATTACTAATCAAACATTTAGTTTTGATATATTTACTGTGGGAAATTTGCAAAATATCTTCATGGAACATGATCTTTACTTAATATCCTAATGATTTTTGGCATAAAAGAAAAAACTATTTACATGTCAAGCATGACAACTTCTGGCACAACTGGCTAAATTAAAATTTTTCCTTTTTGTACAGCAAGAGGGGGGTAGGATCATTTTATTTTATTTTGCCTAAGGTCAACTGTGTGACAATACAAAGACATTAACTGCTATAGAAACTAATACAACTGGCGTCTGTTAACCTTTAATAAACTTAAGTTAAATGTTTAAATGCTTTTTATCTTAAATGTTAATTAAACACTTAAAATGTAAATATTTAATAATAGATAGTACAAAAAAATCTAAATAAATAAACATTACAAAGCCATACTCTCTTTATCCATAAAACAAATTTAATTTTGAGCACTAGGACATAACGTGACCATAAAACAAAAGAAAATATGCATTAATTAATTCTAAGACATCCCTTTTTTACAACCTTTATTTCCATCGTATAAGCATCATTTTTTATCAAAGTAAAGAAAATGGGTTTGTTCCCGAGAGAAAACACTGTGTGATAGAGGGTTATAGTACTGGAAGATAAGAGAGGTCCTGTCCATCGATGAACAACTTCAGACAGGTTCTAAGATCTAGAGGGAGCAAAGAAAATCGATGTACAAACATGTCCACAAAACAGCGCTTTGCTCATTGACAGTATTTAGCATCATACAGTGGGGGAAATATTTATTTGATCCCCTGCTGATTTTGTAAGTTTGCCCACTTACAAAGAAATGAAGGGTCTGTAATTTTTATGGTAGGTTTATTTTAACGGATAGAGACAGAATATCAACCAAAAAAAAAGAAAAAACACATTATATAAAGGTTAGAAATTGATTTGCATTTCAGTGAGTGAAATAAGTATTTGATCCCCAAGCAAAACATGACTTACTACTTGGTGCAGAAACCCTTGTTGGCAAGCACAGAGGTAGGTGGAAACATTATGCTTTGGGGCTGTTTTTCTGCTAAGGGTACAGGACAACTTCACTGCATTGAGGGGCAAATGGACGGGGGCCATGCACTGTAAAATCTTAGATGAAAACCTCAGCCAGAACACTGAACATGGGTCATGGATGGATCTTCCAGCATGACAATGACCCAAAACATTCCGCCAAGGCAACAAAGGAGTGTCTCAAGAAGACGCACATTAAGATCATGGAGTGGCCTAGCCAGTCCCCAGACCTCAATCCTATAGAAAATCTGTGGAGGGAGCTGAAACTTCGAGTTGCCTTTGGTTGGTATTCTCTCTATACATTAAAATAAACCTACCATAAAAATTACCAACGTGATCTCATGATAATTTGTATGTATTTTACGTAAAATGTGGTACTATACGTTTTTTACCTAAAAATACGTAGTGATTTGTACGTTTTAAAAGTTGAAATAAGTCTAAATTGTACATTTTAGCATTAATAAAAACGTACAAAAGTGTACGTTTTGTGCTTGTAAATGTTACGTATTAATACCTACGTATAAACATGAGACCAGGCTGAAATTACAGACCCTTCATTTCTTTGTAAGTGAGCAAACTTACAAAATCAGCAGGGGATCAAATAAATATTTCCCCCACTGTACATACATTTCTGATGAGCATCTTTTACCCATAAATCCCTTCACTTTGAAAGAGAGTGTGATCAGTCAGCAGACAGCAGCAGAGGGAGAGCAGACCTCAGGTCAGACATGTTTAACAAGCACCACCAGGACAGAGGATGATACAGTTTATCTGCAGAGATTAGATTACAGAGACGGACGAGAAGTGATATAGCAGAATGACAGAGTGAAATTAAAGGTAATAGAGGCATATATTTTCTGTTAAACTATTGTTACTTGCTGTAATTACAGCAGAACACTAAAAAAATTGTGACCATAATTTCCCAAAAAATATAATAATAGTTACAGATATTGTTACAACAAAAATATCAAAAACTTTATCAAAAAAGGTAAAGTTCATAATCATTCATAATATCATTTTAATTAAATCTTTCAGCTCATAATAAACATTATATATCCAGTAAACACTCAAGATAGGTGGTGCATTATATTTTACAGTTTTTAAAATGTCATTTATTTTATATAATTTATATACTTTTTCAGTAAATGTATCTGATCATGCTTGAACTCAAAATCTCATGATTCTTTAAATAAGTATCAGCATTAGTTTGTGATAACACTTTATTTTACACATTACATGTACTTAATAATAATAATTACAATGGTAAATTATGCAAAACTACAGGCAACTAACCCTAACATGAACCCTATTGTAAGTACATGCAGTTAATTAATAGTACTTACTAATGTAATTACACTGTAACAACATCACCTTGTTTTTGACCAGATGTGATTAAAAAAATATGAAAATAATTAATAACAACTTAAGCATCTATGATGTAATTGGCAGAAACTATGGTTAATATGGTAATGCGTTGTAAGGACAAATAATGGTCTAATAATTAGAAAGTACATGTGTATTTTATTGGTCTTTAGCATTTCATGGTGATACTGAACTAATAAATACTTAAACCTATGAATTAACTTCTAACTTACAGATTTTTTCCATAGGAAGAATGAGATTCTAATTTGGGTAGCAGGGTACAGCTAGCATGTTTTGAGTCTGGACAGAACAATAACATGTCAATTCTACGACCAAAGACGAAATGTGACACAACCCAGCTCCCCGAGGACGGAGGGACCGGCCCTGTCAACAGCCCAATCACTGGCCAATATATGGCTTCACATCACAATTCACGCCAAGTCAGAAATAATTGCGTCCAACAAAAATAAATAGAATAAATAAAAGATGAATGAAAGGTTGGCTCACAGCACTAATTGACATCTTGTGTGCTTTATCGTGAGTGCGGACACCTCAGACCCAGTCCATAATACCTCAGTTCATTACATGAGGTGTGAGAACACAAAGCAGGCACTCACTGCAGGCCAACAGACACAGACTCGCAGGAGTTTGGAGGGGGGATATGAAACACAGGAGCCATCGGCTGTTTCTCTTGTAATTGTCCCAAAGGCAACTGCAAGTTTTCACCCCATCATAGACCCCCTCTCTGTCCCTCTGCACAACCCAGCCTGGCCTGCCAAACCATTGGAAAAAGAAACCCCATGCCTCAAAAGACTAGCTGCTGTGGGCAGGGGTGCAGGGCATTCAGTACTAACATCAAATGCAGCCTTTTGTGCATTCTATTGTTATAGAAGACAATGAAGGGGATATTTATCAAAATAATAATCTGAGAGGAAAAAAAACCCTACTTAACAATAAAAAATCCCTCGCACTGAAAGCGTATATTTGTTTTGACAAGCGTAGCCATTGCTGGTGCCACAAGAGAATAAACACACTGCTAAATGGCTAATATAATAGAATTGTATAAAAATAAACTATTAATAATAATAAACCAAAACTTTACAAACCATACTAAATGAATTGTAAATGAAAACATTGTAGGGTACATTTATTTTTAGAGAGCCAAGAATTTGCTAGAAGCTTGTGCAGTTATTCTTTTAAAAAATACCCTTGTGAAAAATACTTATTATGGAAATAATATAATTTGAAAGAATATACATAGATGTGAACTGAATGTAATGTTCTTGGACACTTAACTGCATGCTATTTACAGTTAAAACCACTTAAGCTCTGGGGTGTTTTTAGGTATTTTCGCCTAAATTTGACATACTCAAATTCAGATGTTTACCCTACACACACACAATGGAGGAAATGAAAAAAAAAATGGTTTCATTGTAAAGAAAACCCTTTGAACTTCAAAATATGAGTGTAATTCTTTATAAATAACATTATATATATTTCAAATATTACAATAAACACACAAAAAAAAACATAGGCGCTTTTTGTAATTCAGGTTCTATTAGGTCCAGCTCTTTGCAATTTACTTTGTTTGATGCCACTAGATGCCAAAATGTACCAGAAAAAAGAATCTTTCAAATAACAGCTTCTAAACAGGAGTTATTGCATTATAAGTGAAGCGAGTAAAATTGTCCTTTTTTGCATATACATGTGTGCTTTTGAGTTTCCTTTGCAAAAACAGGCTTTATAAAACACATTACCCCCAGAATTCAATTTTACTATGTGCCATAAGCGCTTTTCTTGATTATTTATTGAATTATGTTTAATTTTTATGTTTTTCTAAGTACTAATATACAAAATGGCATAAGCGAATTGGACCAAATTTCACATTTTGTGAAATATATAAAAATATATAAAATACAAATTTTTCGGAAACATTATTCGCAATCGTTAGGCGGAAATTTGTGTGTGGGACGAATACATTTCTAAGCTTAATTTTACTGCTTTATGAATCCTAAAACCAAAATATATGGTATTCTTTGTAAAGAAGACACTCCAAGCTTTCAAATGAACCCATATATGGGCTGATACCATATAAGGAAGGCTATGTAAATGAAGCATAAACATTTTTAATGCGATTAAACCGCAGAGTTTAATATTAAAAAATAAAAAATAAAAATAATAATAATAATGTTTCATTTATATAGCGCTTTTTCCAGTGCTCAAAGCACTTTACAAATCAGTACATGAACACAAGAAAAACAGACAAATACAAGAATATAGTAGACATATCAAATATTACAGACAATCATGGTATTGGAATCAAATGCATAGTCCGGCGTTAAAAAATATACAACTATCGGTAACACTTTAGAATAGGGAACACATATTCACTATTAACTAAGAGTTTTCCCTGAGCAAACTCCTAATTTGCTGATTATTAATAGTTAGTAAGGTAGTTGTTAAATTTAGGTACGGGCTGGATTAAGGGATCTAAAATACGGTCATGCAGAATAAGGCATTAGTATGTGCTTTATAAGTACTAATAAACAGCCAATATGCTAGTAATATGCATGGTAATAAGCAACTAATTAATAGCTAAAATTTGATCCATAAAATAAAGTGTTACCTTTATTTTAAATGTAGTTAGTTAACAGTATTTTTTTTTGACCCAGTTAAGTCCATGATGTGCATCTTTTCCATAATTCCATAATTACACAATAATATAGTCATGGGTCACACACCACTTGTATATACAGTAGAAAGGCTATCTCTCATAAAGTGCTTACGTTTCCATTGCCTCCGACTAGCATTCCAACAAATAAGAGAATGAATGACGAAGAGAAAAAGAGAGAATACCTACATCCCCCTCGTCCTAAACCTCAAATCCATTAAATGAAACATGTTTCAAAAGTCTCTTTTATTCAGCTCAGAGCTCAGACTTTTGACCTCCACCGTGAATATCTGCTGTGCTATGTAGTGAAATCTGTAAGTAATTATGTCACAGCTCAGAGAAGAACAGGTCATTTGTAAGCTATCCACGAGCAGAGGAGTTCAAGCGTTCAAAACAAGACCGATTCAGACCTGCTCTCCTCATTCATAATCACACTCAACTGAACGCAAACAGAGTGAGGGATAGAAGGCCCTCATCCTCTGCTCAGGAAATAGATTGAAGAGATAAAAGGACTGATAAGGTGTGTCTGCGAGCGACAGTTTGTTTTGCCAGAATCTACGCAGACTTCCTAGAGCAAGCAAGAAGAGTTACAAAGAAGGAGACAATAAGACAATGCTGTGGCTTAAAATGAGAAAGAAAGAGAGAGTGAGATAAAGAAAGGAGACGATGTTTGGAGAAGGGGACGGAAGTGCAATAGTACCTGACAGAAACTGAATAACATAACATCCTGTTACCCTCAGATGTTTTTAGAGCTGCGATTGGGCAATCCAAAGTTCAATTGCAAGGTCAACATCACCACCCCAGCCAGCTTTAAAAAAAAAAAAAAAACAGTGTTTTATAATAACAAATATTCCTGAGATTGTAGCTCTATTTACACTTTCACAACTGAGCCTGTTTCATAGTTCGTTTGTTTGGCTGAACTTGCCTCGGATCTCCACAAGCTGTAGTAAAGCCTATTTATATAGGACCTGAGTTTGAATTCGGCTTGGATCATTTTCCAATTCCTGGCCTACTCCTGTGAAAAAGTAGTACACTTTAAAAGAGAATTAAATGAAAATGTATTATAGTAAAAGTTTATATTAAATGCAGTTAGCTCAACTTTAGAGTTGACCCACTCCAGCTGGACTTAAGGACATCTTTATATGTACTGCCGAATATACTGACAAGCATTTATGATAAACTATACGGTCATACTTTAGTTTGGGGACCAATTCTCACTATTTACTAACCATTAACTACGAATGTGCCTCAAATTCCCAATTTACAGATTATTAATAGTTATTAAGGTAGTTGTTATGTTTAGGTATGGGGTAGGGTTAAGGGATCTAAAATATGGTCATGCAGAATAAGGCATTAATATCCTGGACCACAAAACCAGTCTTAAGTCGCTGGGGTATATTTGTAGCAATAGCCAAAAATACATTGTATGGGTCAAAATGATCGATTTTTCTTTTATGCCAAACATCATTGGGATATTAAGTAAAGATCATGTTCCATGAAGATATATTGTAAATTACAATCATAACAAACCATACATCAATCGAAAACTTATTTATTCAGATGTATGCATCTCAATTTAAAAAAATTTACCCTTATGACTAGTTTTGTGGTCCAGGGTCACATATATGCTTTATAAGTACTAATAAACAGTAATATGAATGCTAATAATCAGCTAGCTAATTAAGAGAATTGGTCCTTAAACTAAAATATTACCAAATATACTTTAATTTCAGTTGTAATGATGGAGTTGCAATTTAGTACATTTAAAAATAGTAACTTTCAACGTTCTTTGAAAGATTATTCAAAAACATGATTTAAAGTGTATTTTAAAGTCGATCCATCCATTCTCCAACTGTTAAAGTGACATGTTTAATATGACAATCTGATTTCAATGTGTACTTTACTCAAGTGTTAAGAAACAGTCATTAAAGTATATTAAGTACACATAAGCAGCTGTATATATTTTCTGCAAGTTCACTTTTTTAAATGTATAGGTACACTAAAATGTGCACATTCAACACAATTAAGCACACTTTCACAAGGCTATCTTCTTTCTCAATTATTTCCTGTGTACTGTCAACAAAAACAGCAAAAAGGATAATATAATAATATCATTAATTAAAAGTAAGGAAGATGTACACATATATTTCACATTATTTAGCGGCATTTGAACAATGAGCAGTGGCAAATGCCTGGTTGGAAATGGTGCCTAGAACTTTTAAAAGGCAGGACAAACATCTTAGCATGATAACATCGTCTCCGAGGGGTGACTTCAACATTCAAACATGTCTGTCTGTACTCATTTCTGCTTTTCTTTTAAGAGGAGGTCTTATCATACTTTGACTTTACTGAATGATGCCAATCAGACCTCAGGATGTTTGATGCATGAAGGAAGTACCATAAACCATACATTGCAGGAAACTCACTGCACTCACAGACTGAGAAAATAGGCTGGGAAATAAGATTTTGCCAGTTTAGTATAAGTCTACAACCTGAATGTCTAAACAGCTTCTTTCAACACAAATAACTCAAATTCATTACTTTTGATTGTACTATATCGCTATTTTAGAGAAGCTTGTTTCTGCTATGGGATAAAAAAAGGGAAAAATCAAAATTGTTTTTTATCTTACAATTCTGACTTTTCTTTCTCACAATTGTGTGTATATGTCACAATTTAGTTTTCTTCTTTGAAGAATTGTGAGTTTACATTAACATCTTGCAATTCAGTCTTTATAACTCTCATTTTCAATTTCTCAAAATTGTAAGAAAAACGTCTGAATTATGATATATCTTATTATGATTGTAAAGTCATTTTTTTTCATCCCACGGCAGAAACAAGCTTCCATATGGATTTATTTGGAGAAATATATTGGATTGTTATATATATATATGTATATTACTATATACATGTATTTCTAGTTCAATAACTCTGTAAGATGTCCTGCCCCATATACTTCCACTGCAAGAACATTACTGTGAACATTATTTTTATATGTACATGAATTACAAATTGACGGGTGAGTCAAATTTTCATATCAAACCTGGAAATTTCCTTTAAGGCCACAAAAGTTTATATGATAGCAGACATTCACTAGTCCATGTTTTTAGTGGTAACCATATGTCACAAGGCCTGGACTTGTGGAAGCAGTGTGGTGGATTCAGTGACAAACCGATGACCGCAGAATTATGGACTCCTGAACCCAACGTCTAATTACCACATTACCAAAGCACCATACACAGGCTTATTTTAGATTGTCATAGTCATAAATTCATCTGCGTTTAGATCAGCATGTGCTGCACATATATCAACGTTGTGCTTCTCAGTCAGACTGCATGTGTCTGGTGGCAATGGAATAGCAGCAAAAAGAAGAACAAAAAGGAGACATGCAGGTGCTCAGCACTGATTTCATTAGCCTAACAACCAACTAACTCATAGAATGTTGAAATAACAGTCTATCTACAAGTTTTATTTCTTTGGCTGACAGCTATGCTTTCTGTACTATAAATCTCGACTATTTCAAACTGGCTTTCTGTGTAAATGCTAAAATGTGATAAATTTGCTGTGTAGCTGCTGCCGTGTGTAAACAAGAGACCAGCTCTAAATGAGTGCTGAGTTATGAATCTGTTTCTTGCTCCGGAGTTTAATGACTCTCTCTCACTCCCCCTGGGTTTTTGGGCCTGTTGCCTGAAGCATGTGATGTACAGCCCCCGTCTCATCCACTTCCTCCAACATTGGGATTTCTTGGATATGCTTCGGATAGCATAATTCAATGCTACTCATACAATTTCAGTATATATGCAACTTTTCTGTGTGCATAGAATACTTAGATGAGCTGTTTACTTAATTTACTATTAGGGTTACAATTAGAGATTACAGTAGTTATTGCACAAAAATGTATATTGATTTATTTTAAATCTTTTTTTATGTTTTAGTTTAAGCACACTTTTATAAAGATACTGATCTTTTAATATATTTCAAATTTGTTTTGACTTCCTTTAGGGGCTTCAAGCCCACCTCAAACTCAACTTTAAGTCACACCCCTGTTACAAATAGACAGCACTTATAGATTTTAACTTATCCTTACAAAAAATGCCAACTCTTTTGCCTATTTAATTTTATAAAATGAATTAAAGGTGAAACACGTAAAGCTTGTTTCAGGTTAAAAGCAGAACTACCGTTAAAGCTTATTTCACCTGGACTAGTCTTTTGGCAGGCCCACAGGTCTCTGTGCTGGGGGGCTGATGTCAGAAGATTAAAGGGGAAATTATACAGTAGCTGTATAATAAGCAGTAGTAGTAGTACCAAACAGGACCACACGAAGATGCCAACAGACTACTATCAGCCGCCTCAACCTGACTGTATATAGATATATACAGATCCATTCAAAATTATTAAACAGAGCAAAACACGAATTAAAATATAGCTGCAAGCAACGATTATCGGGGTTCAGGCACTTTAATGCATTTAAGCACATATGAAAAAATACATTACATATTATTTAGCAAGCCTGTAACCACCTAAATCAATGATTAAAAAAAGCATTTTTGAAAACATCCAGGTATTTTGCCATAGAAATATGATGATTTTTAAAGGGGTGGTTGGTTGACTGGTTTTTGTCTAGGCTTGAGTGTGTTTATGGGGTGCAGTCTAACATGTGTTAATGCTTCGTTTTTAAAAACGCATTATTTTCCACATAATTTACCTTTATTCCACACCGCTCTGTCCCTTCTCCCATAAACGCGCTGATCATTTCCTGCTTTTATGAAGCCCCTCCCTCAGAAATACGTGATGGGCTCAGATTGGTTAGCTAGCCCAGCGTGTTGTGATTTGCTAAACCGCCTCTAGTGCGCATCTGAACGTCACGCCCCTCTCCTCAGCGGCATGTGCTCCGGTTGTATTGTAAACAATGGCGTCGTCTATATTGCTTATCAGTTTGAGCCCGATTGAGAAGCAGAGGATAGTAGTGAAGAGGATTGCGCAGAACCTGTGCAATCACGGCTCTTAATGGTATGTTTTTTGATTGTTGTTGTCTCATGCTTTTAGATACGCTGGTATTTGTAAATGCTACTGCCTCTGTTAGCTTTTAATATATGGTTTTATTTAAAGCTTATTAAAGGTTTAATACAGTACGGCAACCGCATGCATGTATAACGCTTCTCATAGCTATGTGAAAATAAGTGTATAAATGGAACACCAACATCCTGTATTCGGACGGCATTAAAATCACCAACTACCACCTGTAAATGGTGAAAATAACTTGTGTCCACTTGAGAAACAATTAATGTCCGACATAACATGGCCTCGCCCCAGTAGCCCCCTTCGTTGCATGTTCCTGGGGGCGGGGTTTGTATGGGTTTGTGATGTCACAAACCCGGGAAGTAACTCGTTGTAGTCCCTACGAGCCGTTTTTGTAGGCATTAAACTGCCAGAATTTTAAAAGACGATATCTCTGTTTGCATTGAACTTTCAGTGCCGCAACTTTGTAGATATTGTTTATGCTCAAACAGCAACATTACACACTAACTAACGTTAAAATAGTAATATCGCAATCAACCACCCCTTTAATGGTTATGACTATTATAGCGCCACCTATGGTCCGATCTCCATAAAACTTTGCATGTTTGTTTAGAATCACCTGTCGCATGTGCTCACCCAGTTTCGTGAAGTTTTGAGTTTTCGTTTAGGCTTTATAGCCTTTTAGGTATATTTCGACACGCCCCTTTTCTTGAAACGACCTCTTTATAGCTGCTCAAAGGGTAAAGTTCAACATTTTTTTTTAATAATTATTGACCTAGAGAGTCCAGAGTTGAACTTAAGGGGCAATTAGATGTCAGAAACATTATATAAGACATTATGCCATACATTCAAACTCGTCTACTCATTAGTCCACTTTTACACTCTCATAGCACTCTTGCAAACTATTCTAACTCAAACTTTCAGGGAGAGTTTTTTACATAAAGACTGAAAGAGTTGTTGGAAGCTTAGTTTGTTTATAGCTTATGTTTAGCTTTTTACTTCTGCTGATTGTATTTATTCTGCAAAATTCATAAAGGCTGTGTTCATTTGTGAGGATTATCATGATGAATAAAATGTGCAAGAATCATAAACCTTTACTGGACACACAGCTTATTTTCTGCAATAATCCAAAAGTCAATGGAAAAATCCTGTTACAGTTTTTACACAATTTTCTCTGACAGTGTATGTTAAATATCAAGCACTAGCTGTGCAACCCAATGTTAAAACAGCCAGCAGTGGAAACACACTGTATATTTAAATTCTGCCATGTGTACAGAGCTTTACAGTGTAGACAGTTTTATATAATGTTTTTGTAGCATTGTTTGTCACATCAGTACTAAAATAAGTGAATGAATGAATTAATGAATGAATGATTAAAAAAGGTAAATCTAAATCTGTGAGAGTTAGGGGTAGTGTATAGAAAATATAATTTAATATTAAAACAAATGAAATCAATGGAAAGTCCCCACCATGATTTGGCCTGGGAAAATGGAAAAGTGGACACAGAGGAATTGTGTTCAGCACAATAAGGAACATCACTGGCCACGAGGACATAAATACATTACTGTCAGACAGACCCAGGCCAACATCTGGGTACAGTGTGTGTGTCTGTGTCTGCAATGTATTGGCATTTATTCATGCTCTTTCATTGCAGTGTCCCTCATTTCACTTTATTCTCTTATTTTGGTCCAGTTTAGGTAAACAGTAGCACAAATGTCCTTCTCTTCAGATATATCCTGCAACATGTGCATAACTAAATTACAATGGATCTCATTTCATTTGAATGCCAAGGGTCAAGTAGGGGCCAACGGAAAAGACAGAAAGCTAGTGCAATGAAAGTGCAATGATGACTGCATGTCAGAGAAACCTAAAAATACGACTAACATATTAACTTACAGCAGCTCTAAACATAGGTCTCATCACCAAGGCATTTTCAATAGGCACGTGGGAGTCTGGAAATGCGAACGGCAATACAGACTTATACCAGACCAGCAAACCACATGGTGATCTCTCATACAAAGCAACTCTATAAGAATCTGAAGGGTAAAAATCTAATATACCAAATATAAGCTTTGAATCCCAGTGTGCTCTTATGATAGAGTATGTGGTATATTGATTCCCAGGCAGGTTCAAGCATGTAACTTGTCTTGAACCACGCTATGGATGGTACTGTATAAAAGATGTATCAAACAAAGATGTAAAAAAGCTTGCTGAGAGCACACCTGTAATTACTTTTTTTATGCAATCAGACAAACAGTAAAACGATAATGCATTTTAACAAAATCCAATATACTTGCACGGAAGGACCCAAGTCTTATATCAACCCAAGCCAAAATATGGTAATATCAACTGAAGGATGGGTTCTTTTGACTTGCAAGAACCCAGAGCAACTTAGCAACCACATAGCAGCTCACTTGCATGGAAAAGCACCGCATGGAAATGCACCACAAAGCACCACTTCATCGCTTCATTTTTCATCATTCAAATCATGTTATTTAACTGCAATTATATTGGATGTCACTGTTGCTTCACACTTGACTTTTAACCTGAGATTGATCCAGGGTATACTATACAATAAACATTATAAAAAAGTCCATAAAATAGGGCACAATGTACTTGTCACGGCCCAGGTGTGTTAATGCACTAAATGAGAATTTTTAATTTTTTTCATATTTACAAATTGCTAATAAATTTCACAGGTAATCCTGAGATTGATCCAGGGTATACTATACAATAAACATTATAAAAAAGTCCATAAAATAGGGCACAATGTACTGTGTTAATGCACTAAATGAGAATTTTAAATTTTTTTCATATTTACAAATTGCTAATAAATTTCACAGGTAATTGCAAAGAACAGCAAGTAACACATTGAATTAAATGTGAAATTTTAAAGCAGAAAGACTGAAATGGTATTTCATTGTAAAACATACTCCAATACTATTTTTTAGTAAAACTTTAGTTTAGGAACCAATTCTCACTATTAACTAGTTGCTTATTAGCAAACTTAAGTCTTACTTGTGGGTAAAATACATGCTAGAATTCAGTTAAGTTCATATTTATTATATTATACACTCATATTTATTATGAATGTAAATTATGATTCATTTGGTTTAGGGACCAATTCTCACTAGTTGCTTATTAGCATGCATATTACTGGCATATTGGCTGTTATTAGTACTTATAAAGCACATATTTATGCCTTATTCTGCACAACCATAGTTTAGAACCATTAATATTACCCCATACCTAAACTTAACAACTACCTTACAAACGATTAACAAGCAGCAAATTAGGAGTTTATTGAGGCAAAAGCGTGACCATCTAAAGCGTGACCATCTTTTTAAAAATTTACAACTTCAAAAAATTTTTTTTTGCATTGTGTTTTTGGGTTAAAGGAAACTTAACCAATAATGTCCTGGCAGAAAATTACCAGTACATTTTTCTTCAGTTTTTTTTTTTTACAGTGTATGCAAATTTGGATTAAAGTGTCAGGCAAATTACAAATACTGTTAATAAAATATAGTGCTTACTTGAGTTGTTAGTTGAACGTGGGAGAGAGGAGGAAAAAGATATGTGAGACAGTCTGAGAAGATATACTACAGTGCGTTAAATCTAATAATGACACAATATATTACACTGAGAGAATGCTCAATAAATTAAAAAATCAGACAGAGAGACAGATGACAGCAGTCATACTAATGGTTTTGGGGTGTTTCCAGACTACCACTGTGCCAACTCACAAAATTATATCATCACTGAGAGGGAATGCAATAAGAGCTTCATGATCAGCTTAAAATCTGATACCTCATTTTCCACACCTGAAGTCATAGTTTCTCAGATGTATTGTCTCTCTGATGAATTGTCTATTCTTCTTCATTAATAGAGTACCTCTTTCTATATTTTCCTATAGCTATTGTTAAATCAAGTTTAATTACCTTGTCCATTTTTCTCTTTCCATCTTTCTCTCTTTTCAATCCCTCGCTTCCTAACACTCAAGCAAAGATAACTGGGCCAAACCTCTGCACCACATAAGCGGGAAATTGCAGTTTGTTTTAAGTAAATTTGCACATGTAATGATATCTCTATGTTAAGTCTGACAGCATGCAGCAGCATGTTATTATTGTTCGAGGTTTATGGAATATATTCCCATTAGGGTGATCACTTACAATCTTGAGGCCCAGGACAAAATTTTTATGAAGTTATACCATAGAACACATTAGTGCGACCCCCATGCCCCAACTGCTCTTATTTATTCAGAAGTCCATACAAATGAGGAATAACCCTTGTTAAAAAGAAGTACACTTTAGTGTACTTATGTACGTATTATGGAAATAATATACTTTAATAGGATATGCTTAAGTGTGAACTGAAAGTAATGTTTTTGGACACTTGAGTCAACAATTAAACAGACTTACATACATCTTTATATGCAATTTCAAAATTACTTCTATTGTGTTTGAAATATGGTTAAAGTGCTCTGCTGAAGCAATTAAGGTAAACTAAAATATACTATGACAATATGAAATGTTAAACTTGTATATGAAACTTGTATTGAAACTTGAATTTAAATATATTTAGAATTAAAAATTTAGAATGATGAAGTTGTAGTTCATTGCAGTACATTTAAACATTAACTTTAAATGCAATATCAAATAACACTACCGTTAAAATGACATCAAGTACTTTACATGTGCTCTAGTCAACGCAGCAAAATAAGTGTACTTCTTTAAAGCACCAAAAAGCATTAAAACATAATGAATTAAAATGTACTTTAAAGTAAAACTTTTAATTTGACATTATTACAAAGTGTACTTAAGTGTGTTTAGAAACAGTCATGAAAGTGTACTATTTTTACATATACTTGAGTGGCCTTTTATTTCATTAATATTATTTGCAAGTACAGTTTTTTAAAATATACTTTTAAAGGGGTCATATGATGCGATTTCAAGTTTTCCTTTCTCTTTGGAGTGTTACAAGCGCTTGGTGCATAAAGAAGATCTGTAAAGTTGCAAAGACTAAAGTCTCAAATCCAAAGAGATATTCTTTATAAAAGTTAAGAGTCAACCACGCCTTCCTAAAACGGCTCATTCTAACACGCCCCCACATATCTACATCACTATCTGGGAAGATTTGCATAACGCCGCCCAAATGTTCAAGCAAAGAAAGAAGGCTAACTTTTATTCTCGCTGTAGTATTGATACAAATAAAAGTAATGCTTGTTACATACTATTGACCCAGTACTGACACATATTATTTATTAGGTGGTTGGCTTTGTTTATTAATTTTTGTTTCTTTGTTTGTTTGTAATCAAAGATAAAGTACACGTTATATTTGTGTGTCGAAGATAAGGCTTTATTTTTGACAAAAGCTTGGTGTTCAGTTTAATAAGATTTAATTTTTTTTTAGCTAGCTTTATTTTATTTGAATCATGTTTACATGGTATGTCTACAATTTAAAGTAATGGGTTGCGTTTTTCACAATTCAGAAAGGGCTTTTTTCCTCAGATAACTTCCTCAGACATCAAGACAATACAATATTAAGTAGCCTACGTCACATTACCACTAAAGAAACCTGTGAAAACCCCCACTTCCATTGTTTCATTCAGGCACATTTCCGAGCAAATTAGAGGGAAACGAATATTCTCGAAGCTCTTAAAGGGGTCATATGACGTTGCTAAAAAGAACATTATTTTGTGTATTTGGTGGCGATTATGGTAAGGGGCGTTACATTTCCGACGCGTGCTTGCGGTGTTCGGCCAATCACAATGCACTGGGTCAGCTGGCCAATCAGAGCAGACTGTGCTTGTCAAAGGAGGGGGCTTTGTTGAAAACGACGTGTTTGAGAGAGGCGGGGCATAGAGGACCTACAATAATGTACAGTATTTGAAAAATTATGTGTTTTTTTAACATTAAAGCATGTCAACATATTCTGTTACACCAAATACACCAAATAATGATCTTTAAAATAGCATCATATGACCCCTTTAAGATTTGAAGTACACTACAAGTGCATATTCACTACAATTAGCACACTTCTTTTTCAGAAGAGAAAACAAATTCATCTTATTCCCAGGCATCTGTCGATATGTTGGGCTGAATGACTTGATCATTTGTAATTCTGTAGTGTAAGGTTTGCTCATAAATTGTACTTTAGTTGTATAATAACTGAGAACCTGGCAATAGGCATTTATACAAAAAAAAATTGTACAGAAAAAACAGGCATGAGAAGAAGAAGAAAAAAAAAACCAACAACTAAAAAAACAAAAAGAGACAAACAAATAGACAGACAGAAAATATTCTCCAGGTTTAAAATTACACTTGTTTCAAGATTTCACTACTGGTCACAGATAAAACCAAAGTTTACTTAACCATACTGGATTATTACTGGACCACAGAAACAATGAGAGTATCTATCTTCTAGACGATTCTGCCCTAATAAAATTGATCAAGTAATGCCTAATATTTAACCTTCTTACAGTAAACAGGAATAAACCCCCCCAAAAAAAAGAGTCTTATTGACTTTGGTTTGCTCCAGTTGTAAGATGACAATGGCGGTCAGTGGTTCTGGTGGTCAGTGGGTCTATGGATTCGACTGAGCTGAATTCGAAAAGCTACATTTATTTCTTTATTATAATACTGGGGCATGACAAATGTGCACATTAGGACAGAAGGGGAGAACGAGAGAGAAACATGCCAGTGTTTGAGGTTTGTGTTTCCTTTGGCCTCCTCTATGGAATTCACTTATTTGTGGAAATGTTAAGAATTCAAATAATGGGCTCTACTAAAACACAGACATACACAGAAAAATAAATGCAACGCTCGGCAGTTTGAGGAACCATGACGACCAGACATGTGAACGATTCTCTTCTCTTCTCTTCTCTTCTCTTCTCTTCTCTTCTCTTCAATGTACAACATTACAGACGAGTTATAATCAAGTGCTTTTCATCTTTGTCAGACATGTGTATAAATTTCAGCACTGTTGCTTGCAATTCAAGGTTGTATAACTGCCCTAAAATCATGACAAAAAAGGTGATTTTTTTGCATAATCTTTTATTATTGCTATTTCTTAAAATAAAAGATAAAGAGTGCAGTAGTTCTGTTTTAAATATTAATATATTATGATTTATTAATAATATAAATTATTTGTATGTAATAAGAAGAAATGTTTCTTGAGCAGCAAATCAGCATATTAGAATGACCTCTGAAGGATCATGTGACACTGAAGCCTGGAGTAATGATGCTGAAAATTCAGCTTTACCATCATAGGAATACATTTTAATAAATAGATTACATTTCACAACATTAGTGTTTTTACTGTATTTGTTCAAATATTGACAAGAAAATTACATGACAAGTTTGGTTTATGTTCACATATCAAAAGAAATAAACCCAAGAACATTTCAAGATATTTGTAAAGAGACTATTAAGCCTTGAAAAATATTATGTAAAATGTACTGAAAATAAAGATTAAGACGTGGACAAATGTATTCATGATGTAAGAAATTATTTATTTATTCATTTATTTAAGTATGTATGCATGTTTGCTAATTTAATGTTTACATCTCTTGACATTTCAGAGTCATTAAAGGTGAACTTTGATTTTAGTAGTCACCAAACAGAACTACAATTTAAACATAATGTTTTGATAGTGTCTCAGAGACAGTGTTTACAATTTTCCTGTCAAATATCACTGCAATAGGTGAAAAACCTTTTTAAAAATGAAACCTTATAAGAGTATATTTGGCACATGGAATTTAAACTAGATTTTTAAAAATAATTATTGGTTGTGTCCAGTGTTGGGGGTAACGCATTACAAGTAATGCGAGTTACGTAATCAGATTACTTTTTTTCAAGTAACTAGTAAAGTAACGCATTACTTTTTTAATTTACAAGAAAATATCTGAGTTACTTTTTCCGAAAAGTAACGCCAGTTACTTTGTTTTCCCATTTATTGACTGACAAGTCTCCTGTCCCCATATTGGGAGAAATCGGAAGTACAGAGGCGTTGTGTGCGCTGTCTGACCATGATGTTACTGTAGTTCTACACTAAATGTGACTGTGCATTAATTCATCCCACTCACAAAAAACAGATTTAGTATTCATCAAAATGAATTAAAACAGTGAAATGCAAACTCAGAATATGACGCAAACCTGCAATAACTAAATATGTTAACACAAATGTATTTAATCCCATTTTATTAACTAATGTCTTTGCTGCTGACCTTTGATGGTCCAGTTCAACTATACTAATAAGCAAAAATGACTTTAGAGAAACTAACAATTGTGCTTCATTGTTTTCTTATTGCTGAAGAGTGTTGAACCTTCTTCTCCTGTGTTCTACTGTACAGACGTGAATTTACTTTTCCTTCAGCCTGAGGTTTATTCATTACACTTTTTGGTGTGAAAGGGCTTTTACATTTGCTATAAATAGAACTTCTTATATTAAAAACAATCAAGCCATGCTCATATTTAAAAAGTAACATGAAAGTAACACAAAAGTAATGTAACGCAGTACTTTCCATAAAAAGTAACTAAGTAACATAATTAGTTACTTTTTTAGGGAGTAACACAATATTGTAATGCATTACTTTTAAAAGTAACTTTCCCCAACACTGGTTGTGTCCTTGTTACATATGTTGCATGTACTTACTATGTAGTAATAACAGTAAATTTGGCATAATTACAAGCAGCCATCCCTAAATCAAACCCTAATCCTAACCATATGGTAAGTACATGTTGTTAATCAACATTACACAGCACTTGATTGTACAGTGGTTTTGAGTTCACAAGGATTGTTCACTGCAACATGACACCTTTAAATAAAGTATAACCAAAATATCTTTTCATCAGCCTTGTTTGTCATTGACATGTAAAGTCATAATCAGTAGTCCACTATTTCCCCAAATCCCCCCCTCGGCTCTTAGCCCACTCACTTGAACACACACAAGTGGTGAAAGTCAAGTTATCAGATGAAGATTCGTGAGCAGGAATTTTTACGCTCTTCCACCCTGTGAAGCAAAGCCAGATCATGTCTCAAACATGACTTCCAAATTGCCGTCACTGTCACTTTGATCTTGCACAGCAATACAAGCGCTAAAAGTGTGCATGTGTTTATGGTTTTTGCACATTTGAGAGTGTGTGCTGAGACAGTAAATATTTAGTGTCTATACAAGTAGGTGTGAATGTGTGTTTGAGGGTGTGTGTTTTTTTCCTAAGAGGATGGCAGCTTTCTTTGGTGAACTTGATCAACAATTTCCATTAAGGACCAAGAGACGGTCTTTGTAAGAGTATCTGAGTTTCACACTGACAGACCAGCCTGGGAAAAACATGTTCAGAGATCTTCCATGGAGTTCCAGCTGTCACTGCGGCAGCCACAGATGTCTCCCTGGATATGTAGTCTACAGCCACAATTATGGAGCATCTTGGATTTCCATCTACACATTAGTGTGGATCTCAGCACTCTTGTCCTCTGGCACACTTCCTAGGGCATGACATTTTGACCTCATTAACCCTAATCAAAACCTAATCTCTCAGTGCATGCCTGCATTAAAAACTTGTGTGCATGATCTCTCATTGCTGGTGCACTAAAAATAAACTACTTTAATGTAGCACCAGTCAAACATTTGGAAATACCTGACCTGATAATTATGTAGAAATTCATTTTGTAGACAAATTTAATGGATGTTTATATCAATTGTATACAAAAGTTATTTATTTACGTTTTTGGTAACATGTTAAATTAAAGGGGTCATATGATGTTGCTAAAAAGAACATTATTTTGTGTATTTGGTGTAATGAAATGTGTTTATGCGGTTTAAGGTTCAAAAAACACATTATGTTCCACATACTGTACATTATTGTTTCTCCTCTATGCCCCGCCTTTCTGAAACGCGTCAATTTTTACAAAGCTCATCGTTCTGAAAAAGCGAGGTGTGCTGTGATCGGCCAGCTATCCAGTGCGTTGTGATTGGACGAATTCCTCAAGCATGTGGCGGAAATGTTACGCCCCTTACCATACTGTGATGATGCCCTCGTAGACATGTGGGGGCGTGTTAGAACGAGGCGTTTTAGGAGGGCATGGTTGACTCTTTTATAAAGGATATCTCTTTGGATTTGAGACTTTAGTCTTTGCAACTTTACAGATCTTCTTTATGCACCAAGAGCTTGTAACACTTCAAAGAGAAAGGAAAAATTTAAATTACATCATATGACCCCTTTAAGGTGCCATTTATTAACATTAGTTGATGTATCAGGTATCATGAACTAACAACAAACAACAATTTACTACTCTAACTTCATATTAATTCACAAATACAGCTATTGTTCATATATTTTTTTAATACTTTAATATATTAATACATTAATAATTTAACTAATGAGAATGTATTAGTACACACAGAAATTAACATTACCATTATTATTAGAATTATTATTAATTATTTTGAAGTTAATGTATTATGAATTAACAATGAACAACAATTTACCAATCTATCTCAATATTAATTCATAAATATAGTTATTGTTCATTGTAAATATTAATTTATGTATTTATTTAGTTATTTGGAATCTAAAGAACAAAAAATAGATATACAATACAATATAATATAATGTAATACAATACAATACAATACAATACAATATATAATATAATTAATATAATATAATATAATATAATATAATATAATATAATATACTTTGTTTGGGTGCTTGCCCATTCAAACTCACCACTAATGCTATGAAGTTGTGTGTGTTTTCCAGTGTTTTGCAATGCGGTTGCTAGGGTGTTCTGTGTGGTTGCTAGAATGTTTGCTTACTGGTCCAAGTCAAAAGAGTCCACCCACAAGTATATTATTATTATTAATATTCTGGTCTCTTCATATAACTTGGCACCCTACTTCATTTTACTAAACGCAACAATAATAGTGATGCTTGCCTTAGTCCTGCATTAAATCATTCCAAAATGCAAGTGTCTAAACCTGTGTTCCTGTTTATGCATATGTACAAGCACACTGAAAATGACATTAAACCCTCTGAAATGTTATAGGGCCGACCGCAGTCTGTTAAAGTGTGAAGCAGGAGGCTGAAGTGGAGGCTTTCATGAGAGTATTGTGTTAGCAGCCATATGTCAGCTTGTTAAATGAGATTAGAAATCACTGGCTGTGCCGCTGAGGTGAAATCTGAACCTAATAATTTCCATGTAAAAGAAGATACCAAAAGAGGAGGCCTTCAACTTAATATCCACCACTAAACACTTAAGAACTGCAAATTAGTCCAACACAAGCAAAAAATCTCTAAGCAAGTATGCCTATTGTATTCAAAAGCAATATTTTTTCCTAGAAATGCTCTTTCAGCCAGCATTACAACAGACAAGATCAATTGTAAGAGGTGCCTACTCCATTGTAAAGTCCCCCAGAAAAATGTCAATAAGCTCTGAAGAGAGTCTCCTCAATAATTTGAAGCATTCTTGTGTATTTGCCAGTTTAATAACAAGACATTCAAAGTCCAAATGGCATATTGGTATGCAAAAACAAAAATAGTTTACAGTTATGCCCTTACAATGGAAGTCTATGAGGCAAAGCATAACAGATGGTTAAAAGCAGCAATTTGGAGCTCATACTTTTGTGAGTTAGTGCTTATATTAATTATTTAATACAAAAATGTGTTATTTGAGCTGTGAAGCTCAACTGTCCTCCAGCTGCTGTCCTTGTCTGCAGTGTAGAAATAGGATAAGCGTCTGCCCATGAATGTCTCTTCGCATGATAGGAGAAAAAAATGAAGGGAGGACTGGATGATAATAGCACCATACAATACTGTAATTTTAACTGAGGGACGAGATTAAATTATTTGGTAATCAAAAAAATGTCACAGATGCAGGCCACAGAGCTTCACTTCTGTTGAACTCAAGTTAGGATGACCAGACGTCCCCCGTTTTCAGGGGAAAGTCCCATATGTTGTCCTGTCCCCGAACGGAGCTGTCCCTAGAAATGTGCCAGTTTACAGCACATTTAAAATAGCCCGCAAATACACTTCAAAAAGGCCGACCAATATAACCTGCTGGTTACAAGAGCAATTGTATAGTCCAGGGGGGTACAAACTCATTCCTGGAGGGCCACTATCCTGCAGAGTTTAGCTCCAACCCCAAATAAACACACATGAACAAGCTAATCAAGCTCTTATAGGCATAATAGAAACGTCCAGGCAAGTGTACTGAGGCAAGTTGGAGCTAAACTCAGCAGGATAGTGGCCCTCCAGGGCCAAATTTGGACACCTCTGGTCTAGTCATTATCTTCACCAACAGGGGGGCTGCGAGTTACACTGCGCCGCCCGCAACTTTAGCCATGAAGAACTGAACCTGGACAAGAACAGAGCACTATTATCATCAATTATCAAAGACGCTGCTATCGGTTTCAAGGTAGTCACTTACTAATAACTACATGTTACATTTAAGTAATACTGTTTGTATGTTTAATATAATGTGGGATTGTTTTGCACACAATTTTAAATGTTCCTGAACGTTACCCCAGCACAACAGTAATTCCCACACACACACACATCTTATTGATATCAGAGATGGTCTTATTATTGGGAGATACCAGGGGTCTGTGGTTTTATCATTAGAGAAAGCGTAATGGTCAACTTAGATCACGTGTGACTTGATAACCAATCACATTACAGCCTTGACGTCATTGAAATTCTGTCAATCACTGTTTGCAGATACCATTTGAATGGGAAGTGCCGTAAACTGACACCTGTAGTAAAACTGTCAGTAACTTATTTTATAAAATAGCTTTTTTTTTGGTGTAAACTCTAAAAAATAGTTCAACCCAAACTATTGTTTAATGGCAAACAAGCTGGTTGGCTGGTTTTAGATGGTCTTACCTGGTCATAGCTGGTTTGTTAGCTGAAAATAAATAAATAAATCAACTAGCCTATCCTGGTTGGCTGGTTTAAGCTGGACATAGCTGGTTTTAAGTTGGTCAAGCTGGTCTCCCAGCATCACCAGGCTGGTGCTAAGCTGGTTTTATCTGGTTAGTCAGATGGTCTCCCAGCCTGACCAGCTAAAGAAGTGGTCAAAATCCCTCTAAAACCAGGCTGCTAAACCAGCTTTGACCAGGCAAAATAATAAACCCAATTAGGGTTAGTTATGATACATTTCCAAAAGCACAAACATAATATAACATATGTTAAAGAAGTAATTTAAAAACAAAAACGTACAAAAATGTGTTTTTCATTCATAGATAATAACAAGTGAGATTTCCATGATATTTTGACCACTGAAATAGAAACTATCCCCAGTTTCCATTTCAGAAATCTGCTCACGCCAAATCATCCTTTAAAATAGTCAAAAAGAGACCCAGACACATTCAGGCAAAAACATTCCAATAACGGAACAGTCTGTGGGATGATGAAGAGCAAAGCAGCATAAAAATATTAACGTTTAATAACGTCAACCTTTGCCCATAATACAAACAGATGGGGCTTGTTTTTCTAATGAAACCACTGGCTATTTTAGTCGCTGCTCGTTAGCTGTGGACAAAACACTGGAGCATGTGGCGCAGGGAGCAGCGCAGTGGGTCTGAGAGCACCACCAGACCGTGCCTGACCGGCCGAGCCGCACCCAGAGATTTCCACCCGCCTCAGGAGAGCTTGTTTATCACACAGCTGAGGTGTCATCCTGAACATGGATGAGAAGGGCAAATATCTGCACCCAGTCCAAAACCACAAGCCTCTCTTTCCCATGTCGTGCCTGACCCCGTCCTTCATCATATTTCATTAATAATCCCCCCGTGACATGAACAGGATTTGAGATAATCTAGGCTAAAATATTTAGGAGCTCCCATAAAAATGAAAAGGATAAACTTTCTTCAGCATGGATGGGTTTATCAGTGCTGTTATCCATATGTCTTCCCGCCAAATAAAAAGCAGTATCTCATTGTGAGTAGTGACCTCTGCTGGTCATATGTAGTAGTCAGTAGGTTTTGCAACTTGAGGAGAGTTTGGAAGTGGCATCTGTTTGACAAGTGTGTCAGCACTGCAGCCAGTGCAAGACATTCTAGTGAGTTCCGCTGTTGTTTTAATGGCTAGTTTATTACTAGAGGGACCTTATTACATCTAACACAGCATTTAAAGGGATAGTTCACCCAAAAATGTCAGTTTTGCCATCATTTACTCACCCTTATGTGGTTTCATACCTGTATAAATTTTTCTGTTGAACACAAAAGAAGATATTTTGGTGAATGTTAGTAGCAAAACATGCTGGTAGCCATTTCCCCCCCAATACTATGGAAGTCACTGGCTACCAGCAATGTTTTTTGTTTTTTTTCCCTAACAGAGAAATAAATTCATACAGGTTTGGAACAGCACGAGGGTGAGTAAATGATGACAGAATTTTCCTTTTTGGGTGAACTAACATAGGCATTGAAGACCATAATATTGATTGTTTTCAGTGTATTTAGAATTTCAGTTTGGCCATTTCTGTATATGAGTGAAAAAAAAATTACAACAGAGCATACAGATAAATATCAACATGATTTCTTCATTATAAATTATATGACTAATATAACAATTACAGGGAAATGGAGTTGAAAAATTAACATGTCTTTTAAAATCTGATAAGACTGATGATGACTGGGACAGATGTATCAGCCGTCAACAGAACAAAATTCTAATCTTCCATAATCTTTCATATAAATGCTCATTAAAAGCACTTGGTATTAAAAGAAACCGTCAAAGTATAGCCACAGTAAGCTCCTTTCTTCAAAAATGTGATTATACAGGAAAATCTAAAAAAAGGACCAAAAATAAATAAATAAAAAAGCAAAAGCAAAAGAAAATTGTGCAAGATGTTCTTGTTCTATTACAGAAGAGTGCAAGATTTGGATTTTTGCTCATCATCGTCATCCGGTCCCGCTTTCTTCCTGTTTGGGTCGTTAAGCTCATCAAAGAGTCCGCTGTCAATCATCTCCTGTTGCCATGGAATTGGCACTGCCCCTGTGCTGAATTCCTTAAAAAACTTCTCATCATTAACAATCAAATTCAACCCCCTTAACCTCAGAGAAGTCCCGGATGTTGCCTGTGTCTTTAGCGTACACAACATTGGGTTTGGGCACCCATGGAGGCGCAATAAGCCGAGGGATGTTGATGGATTTGAAGAACTCATGCTTATGTGGGTCATCCCTGAGGGCAAAAAACAGTTATGGATAAATGTATGGTTTACGGCATGAAGTTTACCCATAATTATTTGAAATATTAAAGGAATAATTCACCTATATTGACTTACTGTCATGTCATTCCAAAACTGTATGCTGTATGTTGTATGCGGTATACTATATCTAAAAATGTTTGTCAAAAGTTCCCATTAAATTATGCAAAATTAATTTCCATGTTTTGAGAACTTCCACATTTTAAAAGTTCTAAGAATGTTTTTTCCTTCCTTCCTTCCTTTTTCCTCCTCTTGGGGCTCATGCAGTATTTTAATCTTTTGAAGCCATTCAACAGCATTATGACAAACCAAACAAACCAAAATCATTATATCCAGGCAATCTTCCCCTCTGTCACAGCTTTCAAATCAAAAGTGGCACCAGTACTGCAGGTTGGACATCAATAACATCAAACGTCATTGGTTTTTGCAGGCCTTGTGACTAAATGCCTTGACATCAAACCTAATGGGTCTTTCAGCACCAGATTTGGATTTTTGCTCATCATCGTCATCCGGTCCTGCTTTCTTCCTGTTTGGGTCGTTAAGCTCATCAAAGAGTCTGCTGTCAATCATCTCCTGTTGCCATGGAATTGGCACTGCCCCTGTGCTGAATTCCTTAAAAAACTTCTCATCATTAACATCAAATTCAACCCCCTTAACCTCAGAGAAGTCCCGGATGTTGCCTGTGTCTTTAGCGTACACAACATTGGGTTTGGGCACCCATGGAGGTGCAATAAGCCGAGGGATGTTGATGGATTTGAAGAACTCATGCTTCTGCGGGTCATCCCTGAGGGCAAAAAACAGTTATGGATAAATGTATGGTTTACGGCATGAAGTTTACCCATAATTATTTGAAATATTAAAGGAATAATTCACCTATATTGACTTACTGTCATGTCATTCCAAAACTGTATGCTGTATGTTGTATGCGGTATACTATATCTAAAAATGTTTGTCAAAAGTTCCCATTAAATTATGCAAAATTAATTTCCATGTTTTGAGAACTTCCACATTTTAAAAGTTCTAAGAATGTTTTTTCCTTCCTTCCTTCCTTTTTCCTCCTCTTGGGGCTCATGCAGTATTTTAATCTTTTGAAGCCATTCAACAGCATTATGACAAACCAAACAAACCAAAATCATTATATCCAGGCAATCTTCCCCTCTGTCACAGCTTTCAAATCAAAAGTGGCACCAGTACTGCAGGTTGGACATCAATAACATCAAACGTCATTGGTTTTTGCAGGCCTTGTGACTAAATGCCTTGACATCAAACCTAATGGGTCTTTCAGCACCATTCTTGACTTGAGAGCTGAAGACTGTCAGTAAATAATAACTTACATTTTAGCTTAGTTTCCACACACAAAACTATGAAAAGGCATAAGAAAACTAAAAGCTGAAAGTGCATGAGTCATATTGAATACTTATGGTGATTTTATGATTGAAGTTTTTGGCCATTCTTGACAGATGTGACAGAAACAAACTGCACAAAAATTCTTTAAAAAAAATTATCCTTCTGTGTACCATGGAAAAAATAACAGCACACAGGTTTGGATCAACATAAGGGTGAATAATGACAGAATTTTCACTTTCCTTTAATAGGATTCAAATAAAAATTTTAATGGGTTGAAATGGTTTCAGCAACTGACTTTGGGAATAGTATTATATGTTATTATGTAATTCAAACCTATGAGCAATGAAGCTGAAATTGAATCTGTTGGTCTCTTCACCCACAAAATGAAAAGACCCAAAGATATTATGTTTTAACATTCATGCTTTACTTCATCCAAACCCACTGCCAGTGCTCTCATTGAGAAAGGCTGACAGAAACGGTCTGTTTCTTCGATTTGCTGCCACAATGGCTTGATTTTGCTAACAGAGTAAAGCTTCTGCTCCTATGTTGGCATGCAGAGGACAGAGTTGGACTGACCACGTCCTAATAATGACCTGGAGTGGAAATAATGTGTCCTCTTGCCACGAAACACAGAAACGCTGCCACTTACTTGCAGCCAAGGTGGTCTTCAATGTTCTTTTTCAGAAAAAGACTGATGATGTCCTTTGAGGGGGCGTCAACATTTTTGTGTTCAAATTTGTACTCGTCTTCTAGAGTTCTCCTTACTATCTCTTCTTTAGTAACCTTCTCTTTGTGATCTCTAAAAGGCAGATGGCCGGCCACCATCTCATAGATGCTACAGCCCAAGGCCCACCAGTCCACTGACGTACGGTACGGTTCCTGCTTCAGGATCTCTGGCGCCATGTACCCTTTAGTGCCAGCCTACAATGGAAAAGACAACAAGAAGGGTTTTGAGAAAAATCATTCAGCCTTCTAGAAGCCACCTGAAAAAGCATTTCAAATCATATTTAAAGACATCTATCATGGTACAAACTCTTTGACCTTTTCATCATCCTCACTAAAATCCCATTTCAGAAGAGATTCCTAAGGACAAGTCAAACACACAAAAACAATCCCTCCCCATTTCACCAGTATGTGTCTCCAGGGACTCAAATCAAACCCTTTGAGGCTCACTAAAATCCCATTTCAGAAGAGATTCCTAAGGACAAGTCAAACACACAAAAACAGTCCCTCCCCATTTCACCAGTATGTATCTCCAGGGACTCAAGTCAAACCCTTTGAGGCACACTACTCTTTTGAAGAAGGGTGTGCTGTTCCAACCCAGATCACTGCCAGCTTTGGGTATTACTCTGATTAGCACTAGTGAGGGCTTATTCAAGGTTTTGTGGTAAACCTGGCTGTCTGAAATATTAGTTAATAATGAAAAAGTACATTTTATCTTGGTAGAACCAGATTTTTCTCATTTTGCCACTTGAAAAAATGAGTTAATTGTTGGAAGTATTAGAATCATTATTATTATCCATGACATTATCTATGAGTGCTGATACAGATAACATGATACTGAACATAGTCAACTGATTTGGTAGATTTAAATACTATAAGCATCTAATACAATTAACTTTTAAAATAAAACAGTAACACTTACAGTATCTCAGAAGTGAGTACACCCCTCACATTTTTGTAAATATTCAAAGAGTTAGAGACGTGAGATAATGTGCTTGTTAATGTTTGCTAATAAACTTACTAAACATTACCTAATGATTAACATATGATTATTTCATGTAATCGAAATGCTTACAAACGTAAGTAAACTTTCAGTTCATATGATCTTCATTTGTCGGTCTTTGTTTGTTGTGTAGACCTCTATTTACACATCTTAACAAATAATATATGAATTATTTGTTCATGTTTTTACAGTTCCCAATCTAAAGTGGAAACTAATCATCATTTGCAAATATTCATAAACATTTACTAATCATTAATACCTTTATGAGCTGTCATCTCCATGGGAAAAGTGTCCCGTAAGACCTGAATTTACCCTATTCACACATCTTTACTAATCATTCATTAATAATTTGTTCATGTTTTTGCAGTAGCCAATCTAAAGTTCAAACTATTCATCATTTGTAAATGTTTTTAAACGATTGCTAATCATTTAGTATTTTCATGGGCACTGGACTTTTAGCTAAAGTAACAAGGTTTGTATAAAGGGTGACTGGTTGAGTTTAGCTAAATGCTTGCTAAAGACATAATAGATTGTAATTTTGGTGCAAAAAAAAAAATTTTTTATTGCCTCAACACTCACATTAGTATACTACTCTTCAGTATATCATTAAACAGGATATTCATTGAATCATAAATAAACAGGGGAAAACAATTTAAAAAAAAAAAGAAAATACTTGTTCATTTATCAAAACAATATAATATAAACAGATTGAACCATGTTCCCTAATAGTAGTCAAATTGACTCCTGTACATTGTTGACCCTTTAACCAACCCTTAAACCTAAATACCACCAAACCTGTCCCTAACCTTACCCGTATCACACCTCAATAGCAGCTAAAGGGTTGTGCATTAACACAAGCTTTTAATCATTTTATAACATCTGTTAAAATCATTTGAAAATTTTCAGTAAGTGCTTGATCATATGGAATTGAAAGTTTAATGACTTTTGTAAGCATTTTAACTTACATGAAATAATGATTTGTTTGAACATTATCTAATGTTTAATAAGT
>NW_015648530.1:131130-147811 GCF_001515625.1 Sinocyclocheilus rhinocerous
TTTGTGTAAAGGGTGGCTGGTTAAGTTTAGCTAACTGCTGGCTAAAGACATAACAGATTGTAATTTTGGTGCAAAAAAAAAAAGTTTTTATTGCCTCAACACTCACATTAGTATACTACTCTTCAGTATATCATTAAACAGGATATTCATTGAATCATAAATAAACAGGGGAAAACAATTTAAAAAAAAAAAGAAAATACTTGTTCATTTATCAAAACAATATAATATAAACAGATTGAACCATGTTCCCTAATAGTAGTCAAATTGACTCCTGTACATTGTTGACCCTTTAACCAACCCTTAAACCTAAATACCACCAAACCTGTCCCTAACCTTACCCGTATCACACCTCAATAGCAGCTAAAGGGTTGTGCATTAACACAAGCTTTTAATCATTTTATAACATCTGTTAAAATCATTTGAAAATTTTCAGTAAGTGCTTGATCATATGGAATTGAAAGTTTAATGACTTTTGTAAGCATTTTAACTTACATGAAATAATGATTTGTGACCCAGGACCACAAAACCAGTCATAAGGGTCAATTTTTTTAAATTGAGATTTATACACTGAAAGCTGAATAAATAAGCTTTCCATTGATGTATGGTTTGTTAGGATATGACAATATTTGGCCAGAGATACAACTATTTGAAAATCTGGAATCTGAGGGTGCAAAAAAATTCAATTCTTTAAATTTGTCTAAATGAAGTCCTTAGCAATGCGTATTACTAATGATAATACATTTTTGATATATTTACGGTAGGAAATTTACAAAATATCTTCATGGAACATGATCTTTACTTAATATTCTAATGATTTTTGGCATAAAAGAAAAATCGATAATTTTTACCCATACAGTGTATTTTTGGCTATTGCTACAAATATACCCGTGCTACTTATGACTGGTTTTGTGGTCCAGGGTCACATTTGTTTGAACATTATGCAACATTATAACATTATGTTTAATAAGTTTATTAGCAAACATTAACAAGCACATTATCTCACGTATCTAACTCTTTGAATATATATTAACTAATGATCTGTTAAGCATTATATAATGTTTGTTAATTTAATTAATTACATTTATATAGCGCTTTTCTAGGCACTCAAAGCGCTTTACATTGTCAGGGGGTATCTCCTCATCCACCACCAGTGTGCAGCATCCACCTGGATGATGCGACGGTAGCCCCAGCAGCAACCTAGTTTTCCCAGGAGGTCTCCCATCCAGGTACTGACCAGGCTCAGCCCTACTTAGCTTCAGTGGGCAACCAGTCTTGGGCTACAGGGTGATATGGCTATACCAAATAATGATTTATTAATGAAAGTTATTATAAAGTGTTACCAATTAAACAAACTTTGTGCATGTTTTCTAGAAAGATGCTCCAACGGGCCATATCTGTGGAAATGCGTGTTGCAGTAGCGCTATGGTATCTGCATGGCTACTGGAAGTCGGAAGCTATAACATACTCTCATACCATTATTTTTTGCTATTGGGTTGCAATTCATATTCATTTTGTCATTTTTTTGTGATTGCATTGCAATCCGTCATGCTTGTGTTTAGGAGTGCCTTTACACTTGGTCTTTTCGTGACCAGATAGCATGATGTGGAGTATGTGATTGATTTCAGACACAGCCTACACATTTTCAAACTGTTCCTAATTAAACACACCTGATTCAGCTCATCAGCTCATTAGTAGAGACTTCATAGATGGATCGGATGAATGAAACATCCAAAATGTTTACTGCTGGTATAACTGAGGCCAGATGTTAGGAGCTGGGCAGGAAAACCTCACTTCCCTGACCTCAAGAGCTCTTCAGCATCCTTGTTAGTGTGCCCAAATTGAATGCTTGTTGATGGTGGTTCAAATCCTGCTCTGAGCCATGTGAGTAGAACCAGTTATACTTGAGTGCCTCCAGGAACAGGGTTGGGAAACATTTCTTTAGGACAGGGGTAGCCAACCCAGCTCCTGGAGAGCTACCATCCTGAAGAGCTCAGATCCAACCCCAAACAAACACACCTGAATCAGCTAATCAAGGTGTTAAGGGTTACTTGAAAATGACAGACAGGTGTAATAAAGCAGGTTTGGAACTGAAGTCTACGGCTGCATCCAAAATCAAATACTTCACTACTATATAGTAGGCAAAAAACAGTATGTGACCGAAGAAGTATTTCCAAATTTACAGTACTCATAAAAGAGTAATCAAAAGGTACCCGGATGACCCACTACTAGTGTGATTCTGAAGTGTGCATACAATGGACACTTTACTATCCCATGAGGCCACAGGAGAGGATTTATGAATGGCAGTGACGAGACGCAACTGATGCTGGTAGGTCACGTGACAATGACAACATGGCGAATGTAGTACGTCCAGATACTTATTATATACATTCATACTACATAGAATGTAGTCTTTTTTGCGGTTGTGAAATAATTACTTAATCAAAAAAGTATGATTTTGGACACATCCCCTATGAAGGAGGCTTTCTAGGAGCAGGGTTAGCTATACCTGCTTTAGGGTTATAAGTAAGTGTCGATAACTTGAGGTGTATTAGTAAATACTTTGCAAAGCTTTAGCCACACATTTATGATTGGGGGTAATATTGGAACTTTTTGGGACTCAGGTGTTCAGCAGTTACCTTGTATAGTGCCCACATACTGGAAATTTGTATGGTTCAGACCTCAAAGTTTTAATCTACCAGCCCAGATTGTTACCCACTAGTCTACACCATAATTATAAACATCATAAAAGCTTGTCTTATGTTCCTGTTCTTACCTTTTGAGTGATGGTTTTCCCGTTTGGTAGCTCCACAGCTAGGCCCAAGTCTGACAGCCTGCACTGGCCTTGATTGTCCAGTAGGACGTTCTCTGGCTTCATGTCCCGGTATACAATATCCATGGCATGTAGGAGCAGGATACCAGTGATGATTTGAGCTGTGTAGTGAATGATGCGCTCCATCTCAATTAGAGCCCGACCGATATATCGTTTAGCCGATATTATCGGCCGATATGAGCCTGTCGCGATATATCGGTATCGCGAATATGCCGCCGATATGAAATTTTTTTTTACAGAGCATATAACGCAGATAAAATGCTTGAAATGGTGTCATTACTTAGTTTGTCCAGCAGAGCGCGCTCCATTATTTGCTACTGGCGACCTGGATGAAAAGCTTTAAAGCTTAAGTCTATGGAAAACCATTGAAACTTTGAACAGCCATATCTCCGTAACGGCACGGTGGATCCGCACCAAATTCGGGGGATCCCTTCAGCTCGAGGAACCCTCTCAAACGCGAATTGAGTGTACGTCTCGAGGACCTCTTTTGAATGAGACCACCCCCGCGTCAATAGCCCACGTGGTTCGGGAGTTACAGGTGGTTAAATTCGCGGTCCGGCGCCGACCGATCTAGCGATCCCGGGGGGCTACCGACGCGCAGAGGGTGGCGTTCGACTTGCCCTTATGGATGTTGAGGCCTACTTGTGCAGAGGCAGATGCTACACTGGTCATCATCTCCTGCATCTGCTGCTGGGTGTATGATAGTAGTGCCAAGTCATCTGCCAAGTCAAGGTCAGTTAGCTGTGTCCAAGGTGTCCACTGGATTCCGTGCCTACTCTGAGCTATGGAGGTCTTCATCATCCAGTCGGTCGCCAGAAGAAAGAGAAATGGCGAGAGTAGACATCCTTGTCTGACGCCGGTCCTCACTTGGAATGCCTCAGTGAGCTGCCCTCCATGTACCACTTTGCAATTTAGTCCCTCGTATGAGTTCCTGATAATGGTGACGATTTTGTCAGGTATCCCATAGTGCCGGAGCAGCTTCCACAAGGTCTCTCTATCCACGCTGTCAAATGCTTTCTCGTAGTGCAGGAAGTTAATGTACAGGGGTGAGTTCCACTCTAATGACTGCTCAACTATGTTTCGCATCATCGCAATCTGATCAATACAAGATCAGTCCTTCCGAAAGCCAGCTTGTTGGTCTCTAAGTTGAGCGTCGACAAGGTCTTTCATTCTGTTCAGCAGAACCCTGTTAAATACTTTCCCTGGCACTGATAACAGCTTGATTCCTCTGTAATTCGTACATTTACTGATGTCTCCTTTCTTCTGGATTTTGATAAGATATCCCTCTTTCCATTCGGCTGGTATTTGTTCCTCCTCCCAGATCTTCTTGAAGAGTGGGTGGATCATCCCTACTGTTGTTTCTATGTCTGACTTCAGCGCCTCGGCTGGGATGCTGTCTGGTTCTGCTGCTTTTCCATTTCCGAGTTGCTTGATGGCCTTCCTAATTTCCTCTCTAGTGGGTGGGGTGTAATTTATAGGTAGATCTGTGTCAGCCGGTTCGATGTCTGGTGGGTTTTGTGGTGCTGGTCTATTCAAGAGCTCTTTGAAGTGTTCTACCCATCTTTTCCTCTGTTCTTGATTCCCCCATGATTGGTTTCCCTTTCTTGTCCTTAACTGGACATTCAGGTCTGCTGTACTTCCCTGCTAGCTTCTTCGTGATATCGTAAAGTTCTTTCATGTTGTCCTCTCTTAGTGCTTGCTATGCTGTGGTTGCCAGGTCATCCATATACTTCTGCTTATCGGCTCTGATGCTCTTCTTCGCTCGCTTATTTGCATCTGTGTGCTCTGCTTGTGCCTTGGCTTTCTCTGCTCTTGTTCGACTGTTGTTGACAGCCATCTTCTTGTTCTTCCTCTCCTGAATCTTGGCCAGAGTGTCTACAGAGATCCACTCTTTGTGTTGGTGCTTCTTGGGGCCAAGCACTTCCTGGCATGTCGATGTAACTGCTTCCTTAATTTGCTTTCAAGAGTATCCTCCTCCTCTTCCAGCAGGTCCTGTATGGCTCGAAACTTGTTATCGAGGGTTATCCTGAACTCTAGCAGCTTGCTAGTATCTCTCAGGAAGGCGGTGTTGTACTTCTTTTGCACCATGTGCGTTGCCATCCAGTTCTTCTTTAGCTTCAGTTTTAGCCTGGCCACCACGAGGTGGTGGTCCGAAGCCATGTCCGCTCCTCTTTTCGCTCTCACATCTTGCATAGACCTTCTGAATTTTTTACTAATGCAGATGTGGTCGATCTGGTTATTTGTTGTGTGATCTGGAGAAACCCATGTGGCTTTGTGGATGTCCTTATGGGGGAAAACGCTACCACCGATAATCAAGTTGTTCAATGCGCACAGGTCTGCCTGCCTCTCACCGTTCTCGTTCCTATCTCCTAGCCCATGACTCCCCATGACACTTTCGTCCATGTAGTAATCCATTCCAGTTTTGGCATTTAGGTCCCCCATCAAGATATTGAGATCTTTCTCAGGATACTTCTCCACGATGGACTGTAGTCTATCGTAGAACTGATCCTTGTTGACTTCATCGCTGTCATTGGTGGGTGCGTAACATTGAATGACGTTCATCGTGATCTTTGTTCATCTTGGTATGGAAGGATGCTGTAATGATTTTGGGTCCATGTGCTTCCCATCCTATGAGCGCTCTCTGTGCTTCTTTCGAAAGCATCAGTGCAACTCCTTGTGTGTGAGGGGCGTTGTCCTCTTCATGTCCAGAGTGCAGTAGCATCTCTCCTGAAGCTAGTCGCTTCTGTCCAGATTGCGTCCATCGTCTCACTAACTCCTAGCAGGGCGAGGTTGTAATTCTACATCTCCACTGCTACTTCGAATGTCTTCCCTATCTCCCACATGGTTCTTACGTTCCATGTACCGATATTGGTTGCTCTGGTCGAAAGAAGGGAGAGTATCAGCCTTGTAGCTTTCAGAGCCTTCCGGCTTTCACTACAGGGCGTCATAATCCTTGTTGAGGACCCATCACTTCCCAGGGCTGAGTTTTCTTGTTGATTCTTTTATTGGCGTTTCTGTAGCAGGGTGCGTTTTACGGGATGGGGTTGCTAACCCTACGCCCAACCCTCCTCCTTTACCCGGGCTTGGGACCAGCAGGACCCCCCACATGGGGGTTCCAGGCAGAGTTCTTTAGCACCTGCCTCTGCAAAAGTCCAGTCATTCAACTCATCCAGAAACTCTGCAGCGGCTAGGTATTCTGGACTGGAGGCTAGGAGGAACTGTCGGAAGCATGTCTTCCCAATGGGCTCCTGCTCACAGATGTCCTCAAGTTGGGGAAGAATTAGGCTACGCCTCCTTGTCGTCTAAACTCTGTGCTTTCAGGTAGGCTGTGTTGGCCACCAGGTTGTCCAGTCCACCCATGTCACACATGGCTGTGGTGAGGTGAAGGGTCAACTATGTGATGCTGCAGGTAACAATGAAAGAGGATTGAGATACGAGCAGCACAGTGGCAAGCTCTGATACACTGATGATTTAAAAAGAATGAGGCTTCGGAGCCTCAAGTCGGAGTCTTCCCTGTGCCATAATTGCTCAGTCTGAATTAAAAACCTCAGTAGGGATTTTCTCTTAAGTAAGTGTTTTTGCATGCTAATTCGTGGATACTGCTCACGGAAAGGAACTTATGCTGTACCTAACTTAAGAGGCTTTGGACTATGTTTAGCCACAATGCTAAGGGACAGACAATGCAATTGATGTGCTCAGTCCTTCAGTTTGAGGAAATAACTTGTCAAATCGCTTGGAGAAATAATAGCACTAGTTTAAAGTTTAATACTTTTTAGAGGTCTGTTTAAATTCCAAACCCCAAGTTTGAGCCATAGTAGTGATGCTTGCCTTAGCTAACACTAATTACATTTTAATATTTGATGTTATAAGCTGTTAGATCGTGGTCGTTTTCAGTTCTTTAAGAGTCTGGAGACTTTAGGAGCTTACAAGTGCAGGTTTAGAACTCATTATACGAGCTCACGGAATGAGACTAAAGTGAGAATAAGCCCTATTAGGTGTAAACACATGTATAGCCAAATCTGTCCTCTTGGCTGTGTTTAACCCAGCTTTGTGCTCCGGGCAGCCATGTTTCAGAGTAGGTTGTCTGGCAGACAGCTGACATCATATTGCTATAATGATTTGTATTGAGTATTATTATATGAGTATTATATTATGAGTATTATTATTTATTAAGATGGCAAGATTTGAGACATTGTTTCTCTATTTTTTTTATTGAAGTACTAATTATACTTCTAATAAAATAATTAGAAAATTGAGTAATGACAATTCAAATGCTTGGAAATAGTTTTGTAGCGTAACGTGCCTACAGATAAATGCGCTAACATCACTAACATTTTATTTATTATTCTAAATGAGTGAGATCAGATAATAGCCAACAAGTGTCCAACATACAAGTGAACTCCTTCAAAACATCCCAGGAGGCAGCCCATGAAACTGCCAAGCAGTATTTCTATGTGAACATGTCTGACATGAAAATAAATGTCAGAATCCCTCGTGCAGCAATAAATGATTCAATCCTTTTCAGTTTATAAAAAATGATCAAATATGCTCAACTAACAGATAAATACAAATGAATGCTTTATAGGTATAGACCACCAGATACAGGATATTCTATTAAAATTTTATTGGGCAAGCCTTGATTATATCCATCAGGAACTGAATGGATTGTGGCAAGTAGGTGTTTCAAACCAGAATGAATATGTCGTGAATATGAGCACCCTAAAACAATGTCCAAGAAGCTTGATTCTTGAGCATTTATTCAGTGGCCTGGACAGCCTTAAATATTTTCACAAGTTATTACATATTGTTTACAGTATGGCAGGACATTTGTCTCACTGCTTAACATGTCAACTACCCAGTATAATTTAATGTATCAAATTTAATCTTGATTACACTCTTTAGCAAAACCCTTAACCCCAGAATGCACCAGGGGAACTATCAATACAAAGATTTTAGTTTACATTTGCCGTTGGCTGAAAAGCCTGCGTCAAATTCCAACTAAATCTGTCTTGGAAATTGTTCTTATGGGTTCCGGACTAATCACAAGCACTCAAATCCTGAGCTGATTGTTTCACTGGAATTAGAAGAGGATGGAGCAACACACAGCGTACTGGCAGAACACTTAGGAAATGCTTTTTCACAGACATCTCAGTGTTGCATACTTTAGAAAAGTCATGGAAATTTCTATATATTTAAATTATTATTTTCCTCCCCCTAGTTTTGTGCTGTAAAATATTTCTTCGGATAGATTTTGCACTTTTTAAGTTCTCATGTAAAATGTGCTACCAGGCCAGCTTGATAATTACTGAAGTTTAATGATGAGAGAATCTTCATTTTTGAGTAAACTAAGTCTTTAAATTTGTCTATTGAGGGCTTCTAGAGACATTTGTACACTAATAATGAATAATTAATTTACAAAATTACATAAAAAAACTCATCCAGTATAAATTATATAATATACACTGAACAAAATTATAAACGCAACACTTTTGTTTTTGCCCCCATTTTTCATGAGCTGAACTCAAAGATCTAAGACTTCTTCAATGTACACAAAAGGCCTATTTCTCTCAAATATTGTTCACAAATCTGTCTAAATCGGTGTTAGTGAGCACTTCTCCTTTGCCAAGATAATCCATCCACCTCACAGGTGAGGCATATCAAGATGCTGATTAGACAGCATGATTATTGCACAGGTGTGCCTTAGGCTACATAGAAAAAGTCTTAGATCTTTGAGTTTAGCTCATGAAAAATGGGGGCAAAAACAAAAGTGTTGCGTTTATAATTTTGTTCAGTGTATATAATTACATATATAATATATACAGTGGATAACAAAATGAGAGCATAATCTATAAATACTTGTTTTTTTCTGAAAAATTGTTAATCTTCATCACTCAAAATTTGAAGGAATATTAGCTGTAGGTATACCACTGTTATACTAACATGTTTGACAAAATAACCAAAGCATTTCAACAAAACCTCTATTTTGTGGAAAACACAGTGAGAACAGTAACCACTGTAGTACGAAAGAAGATTACAACTAAAATTTTGGAGGGTTACAGCTGTCAGAAATTAGTAGGAATTGTAGAGGCCCCTGCTTTGAATAACTTCAGCACATCTGCGGCCACAGGATATAATTTCTCACACTGTGCTTGTGTGATCTTGGTCCACTCTTCTTCCACAGTTTGTTAACTGTTGTGGGTTTCTTAGCCATAACTTTGATGCCATGGAATTTCCAGAGATTTTCATTTGGGTTTAGATCAGGATTCTGGGCTGGCCATTAAATTACTTCAACGTTCTTAGCTTCAAGGAACTGCTTTACCCATTTTGCAGTTTTTAAAAATTGCAGGCTGATTGGGAGATGCTTGCAGGGAAGGTACCACATATGGCTGAAGGAGGTTCTGATAAACATTCACCGTGCCATGTAGCTGTATAAGAGGCCCAACTCTTGCAGAAAACATCCCCCAAAACATGACACTTCCTCCTCCACCTTTCACTGACTTCTTTATACACTCGGGGTTCCGTCTTTCCTCAGTTTGACGCAGAACATAATGTTTCCCATCTGACCCAAATTAATTCAAACTTGCTCTCATCACTAAAGTGAACTTTGGACCGGTTTTCTCTCCACAAAACATGCTCCTCAGCAAATGTGATTACTTTTTGATTATTTCTGCTGATGAGAGGCTTCGTCACTGCAGAATGTGCCTTCAGTCTGACTTCTCTTAAACATGCCTGGACAGATCCTTACCCTGCTCAGCACTGAACTGGCAAGCAATTCCAGCTGCAGCGTTGAACCTTTTTCCCATGTAAAGTTTCCGCATTATCCTGTCTTCTTGTGCATTTGTCTTACGTGGACGATCACCCTTTTTGGGGGACTTGAATTAATTAGTATCATTGTAAAGCTGCAATATTCACAGATCACAGATTTGGAATGACTAGCTTCTCTTGCAGTGGCTGAAAGTGTCATCCCTTTGGCCTTCATCTGTACCGCCTCCTGTTGCAGGGTTTCAGTTACCTTAGAGCAGCCTGCCATTTTGCAATCTCAGTGAAAATTAGAGTGCTGCCAGTTAAATAGGCAATGTCAAATTAGCACCAGCAGATTAACACCAATAACTTGGAGGTATCTGTAAGTGTGTTCTCTAATTTTGATCAGAGTTTTTTCAAACATCTCATTTAAGTTTTTAATACTGTGCTACAGAATACAATTAATTTATGAAATATGCTTAAAAAACTGCCACTCTTCTCCTGTTAGGAGAACTTCAAATAGGACTAAGCAGTGACCTTGAAATTTAGGAAACTGTAGGTTGTTCTCCAATTTTGATCTCCACAGTATGTATATATAAATTACGCATAAATATATGCAAATCTTAACAGAAATATTTACAAAATTATTTTAAAAATCCTCAATGCACAAATCTTCACCAGAAATTATGTAAAAATAATCCATCATTCAATAATCAGTAACACACACCTACAAAACATTGAGATTTGTTTTTATTTCTAACACACTTAAACACACACATTCATAGCACAACTTCAGTTATAATATCACACATGATGCCACAAACACCCAAGTGAATCTGTTGTATCCTGGAGCTCTTCTGGCTGGTTCTTCTTAATGCTGTATGAGGTGACAGAATGGTAAAGCTAACCAGTGTCACCTGGATTTCTGCCTACATCCTTAGTTTCACTTTGACAGTCACACATGCACACAGGTTTTCCTACACATTCAGCAGCTGGAGATGCTCTGATAATCAGTCCGGTCTCCCCAAGCAGAGTAGTGCCAAAGTGGACAGAGGAAATGTGGGTCCAAAGCTTGAATCCTCACTTGCCGATCCTCTGTACCACCCAGTCCTGTTGGCATAGTGGGCATCTATTGTTCTGCTTCACCCAGAGGGACATGCAGCAGTTGTGGAAGGAGTGGTTGCACTCTCCCCATACCACTGAGAGAAAGACAAAATAAGAGACCGTAATGTTTCAGACCCAGAAAAACAAAACACTGACATTCCACAAATTATCTTCTTTTGTGTTCCACAGAAGACAGACAGACATTCATACAGGTTTTGTAGCAACATGAGGGTGAATATATGAATATATTTCTGGGTGAACTATCCCTTTAAGTGTGACACTATCCTTTGATTTAACCAGTTGAATAACCTACCAGTGTGGAGGCAGTGTTTATTTTGTGACACAAATGAATACTATGAATTGTGCACTTGCTCAAGGTACTTAACCCCAGGTTGCTTTAGTTGGATTGCCACTAATAGGTGTACTGTAAGTCGCTTTGGATAAAAGCAACTGATAAATGACTGAAGTATATAATTTATTATTATATTGTTAATATAAATTACAAAATATATATTGTGTAAAATATAAGTGAAGTGCAAACTGTAACGGCAGTGACCAGTCCAGCCATCTGCTTCTAGTGGATTAATGTGATTGATTGATTAATTAGGGGATAAATGTAATTGATTAATTAGGCAGTAGGGTTGTGACGGTGAGGAAATTTTCCCACCGGTTAATCGACGTGTAACAACACCGGTATCACCGCGGGGGCGTTCTCTCTTTTCCTCGCTTTTAAATAGCTTGTAAAAGCGGCATGCGCATTTTACTTTCACTTTCAAATGTTTAAATAAAATTAAAAATCAGCAAACAATGATGAACCAATTAAATAAGAAACTAATGTTTAAAAAAACTTCCAAAATCACCTTAGATAAACGGCAAAAGTCAACAGGTTTTTTCAAAATCCAAAATATTGCCAAACAGGTGCTTTTGCATTTCATAAATAAGAAACGTAGAACGTTTATTAGCAAAACGAGTAAGAAAGCTTGGAGGCACGACATACACCGTGATGTCAAATAAATAAATAAATGACAGTTTAAATAAAAGTAAAAATCAGCAAACAATGATGAACCAATTAAATAAGAAACGAATGTTTAAAAAAACTTCCAAAATCACCTTAGATAAACGGCAGAAGTCAACAGGTTTTTTCAAAATCCAAAATATTGCCAAACAGGTGCTTTTGCATTTCGTTTCGAAACTAAATCATCCGCGATCGTCTTGTCGGTCTCACCTCACTCTTGTCAGTCAGCTGGACTCACTCTCCTCACTGGAGAAATTAAATCGGATCTGTGATGCAACTGTTGTTCGGCACACTGCATTGAGCAGCCGCGTTCAGTTTTTAATTGTAGTGTCTGTTCTTTTACTGAACTAAATTATTTTTATTACTATAAAAATCAAAACGACGGTGGGGGTAGGTGCCGCGGTGGGCAAGTGATGTAACCGGTGTTGCGGCTGTCAGCACCGTCTATCACGACAAGCCTATTAGGCAGGCAATTAGTATGCTAGCAGTGATGTTACTGTTGACTTACCAACACAGTCCTCTTGTTTGTTTTCAGCCTGGCATCTCAAGCATGCATCTGAAACACATTTGAAACTACGCATCATTCAACATTCCTTCAAACATACCCAGTTCCTTTTTATGTTCATTTAGGGCAGAAATAAGTTGAAATTTATGTCATTTTACAATTCCGTCAGAGGATAGACTTCCTAAAGTCATATAAAGTTACAGTTTGACTGTGTATAATTACTGTTTGATTATATTGGAACGAAAGTTAACTACATTTATTGTGACGAACCAGAAAAGTACGGCTGTCTCTCAAAGCCTATCTAGACAGCATTTTTGTATTTATTGTTTAAATTATCAAACACAACTGAATGCACAATGCAGGGATTTTGGCCACACAGGTGCATTTTGAACCAAAGCCCCTTTAAGACAAGTCATGTCAATCGGCTGCCACCTTTGAAACGCCTCTCAGGCATGCAAGTGCAGCTCCTATCTCTTTGAATGGGAAAACATCAAATTCTCCAAAACTGTTCACCAAGCTTACGATTAAATTTCATATTTGAAATCACCAATGAAATCTGACAACAACTCTCTAAAAAAATGTTTCTTATGCTCAAATAGCGTTAAAAAGCTTATTTTTACAGTCTAGACCTTTCTATAACAACTGGAGCTTCCAACGGCGATGACTTTACCAATTAGTGACTGGTATTCAGTAGGTGAGACTATTCCACCATTCTGAGCATCGCACTTTCTCCCATTAATAAGTAAACGGATTGCACCGTCTTGGTACATCTTGGTAGTCTTTGATTTGAGCATTCATCGCAGCACTTCTGAACATTGTTCGATTCAGTGGTTTTGGGCTTCATAAGGGCTTTTCACACTTGAAATAGTTAACCCTTACCGGATTCTAAACCCCCAGGTAAATAAAATCCTGGGTCATCTTGCTTCATGTTTCACACTGTTCATAATTTACCTGAGTAAACCAAACCCGGGTATTCATAAGCGGACATTTCACACTGTACATTCCATAACTCTGGGTTAACACTCTTATTTGCATATTTGGAGTGTCAGTGTCACTGATTGGAGGAATGAAGAACGCTAACTGTTTGCATAAAGGTTTACATTGGGCATCCTTATTAAATATTACAGACTGTACCGTCAAGTTTTTGCAGTGTTAACCCCACACTGCAGTATAAACTTGCAGGGTGAAACGTTATTTGGTGTTAGAATGTTATGGCTAGATGCTTAGCAATCGGCAGCCATTCACGTGCCTCACATTAACGTGTTTTGGATCATTGCAGAAACACAGCGTTTGGTATAAACAGTTGTTTCGGCATCTTGATAGAAAAGATGCACAACTCTGGAGCCTTTGTAAACATGTGGTATGCTGCATTCATCCAATCAATGACACTGCACAAATGCAAATAAGAATGTTAACCTGGGAGTTCACAATGTACAGTGTGAAACTTAAGCTTATGAACACCCAGGGTTAATTGTGAACTCCGGCTAAAGTATAAGCAGTGTGAACCAAGATAACACAGGGTGTCCCAGGGTTAACCGTTTCAGGTGTGACAAGCCCTTATGAAATGTTCCTTTACCCAGGGTCAAAAGTGGGTATTAGAATGACTAGGCTACATCTTGGTACAGATACATCTCCACAATTGATTCTGCACTTTTGGGCATCATATGCGTTTGAACATTTGACTTAGCTTTTTTTTTTTTGAGCATTACAGATGCCCTCAATAAGTCACTTTAAGACATAGATTCAGCAGTAATTGAGGATAATAGTGTTCGCATATGTATTTTGTCGTTTTGGTGTATCATAAGTGTGCTCAAACAGTTGATTTGCGGTTTTACTTGGGTTTGATAGTCCCAATCACAGCATTTTGGGAATTATAGACACTTTTCAACGTTTGTGTCAGCATTTACGTGACCACTTATGATTTCCACAAATGTCTATGTAGGTAGCAGTAAGTCATTCATTTTTAACTGTGTTACGACTCGGTAGTGGCTGGATTCAGGCAGTGTTATCTGCCTATACGTGGTATGTTTAGGTAACGTAAACCAGCTAAAAATCACGGAAAGGTACACAAATGCTATTTCAGCTAGCCGGTTAACTTAGCTAGAGAAACACTCACCCATTACTTGGACCCGACAAATAGCGCAGGTGTCACACTCCACATCCCAGCTCCACATGGCCACCGCATTCCACTTCTTGAGGGAAAACATCTTGTCTCCCCCTGATTTGGACCCAGAAGAACCGCTGCGAGTGTGAACTAAACCCGGCTCATCACCGTCGTCCATCTCCGCCATGGCGAAGAGGCGCAGAGACAAAATGGCTGAGGTAGGCTGGTCTGCAGACACGCAGATCGGTCTCTCACTGGAGTTGACCGTAAACAGGCCCCTGCCTGGATGTCTTAAATTCACGCAGTCAAGAACATTTTCACTTTTCCCTAATTTCTCCAAACCTCTTTAAGGGGGGAATATATATATATGAAAAACTTTATAAATACTACCTATACACATTTTAAAAATAAAGAGATTAAATAAAAATGACAAATGCATACAACAAAATTTCAAAACTTAACATTTAAATGAAAAACAAAAAATAAAGCTAAAAACAATTCAAAATATGAAAGAACAAAAGGTATAAGAGTATAATAATGATTCTAACATAACACTAAGCCAAACACCAAAAAAACAACTACATATGTGTGTATGTACAACCACACACACATAGGCCTACATATACTGTATATGTACATACACATTTATAAATTCAATATATATATTATTTCATTTCCATTTAGTTTGTTGAAGTATAAAAATAACTCAAATTAAATAAAACTAAAAACCTAATAAAATATAACGAACGCACTGGCCTCGCCCCCAGACCTGTACATCATCTTGCATTTCATACAGTTGACTGTTGACAAATATGATGCAGATGAGCAACAACTCCATAAATGTAGTTATGCAATAAAATATAAGATATTGGTGCAAAAATGCCACTGTATGAATATCACGAGTTTAAATGTGATTTTATCAAACAGTTCAAGAAGTTGATATTGTGTTATATTTTAAACACAATATTATGTTTTTGCTCAATTTTGCAGAGAACATGATTACCTTTAAAGCCACAGCAGAATTGTTGTGCGTCTCCGAGCAGCACAGCGGTGTTTTCTGAATGAATCCACGTTTTGAACGAATCGTGTGAACCAGTTTTAAAGATTCAAAGGCCCATTCATAAAGAGAGCCGTTTACTGAATTTCAGAATGAACCAGCAGGTCGAATGAATAAATGAGTCATAAAGACATTTACCGCCACCTGCTGGCAGATTTAGATTCTTATTTAGAGTATCATTTAATTTAAATAAACAAATAAATAATAATAAAAATAATAATAATACAAACATTAAAGGGATAGTTCACCCAAACAATTTAAATTCTGTCATCATTTACTCAAACTTGAATGACTTATTTTCTTTTGTGGAACTTATAAGGCATTTTGAAGACTGTTGGTAACAAAGCCGTTTTGTGTACCAATGACTTTCATTGTATGAACAAAAAAACAAAAACAAGAACAAGATGTGTGTGTATATGTATATGTATATATATATATATATATATATGTATGTGTGTGTGTGTGTGTGTGTGTGTGTGTGCGTGTGTGTGTTATGTACATGTGTGGTTAATTCAGTGATTGTTTTTCCTGAATTTACCCTCAGGAATCATAGTAGCACATATATCTTTCTATCTGTGTGTGAATCTATCATAATAGTTTTTGATGTTTCCCCAATATAGAGTATACATAATCCAAACTTTGGCTCTAGATTTGAGGTTTTTAAAAATAATCATACAGTTGGTGACTTTTATAAACAACACCTCTTTTTAATACTTTCCATAATCTGTGATGTACATTCATATATTTTTTTTCCACCTCTACTTGTTTTATGTGTTCCTGTAACCTCCAAACATTTTATTAAATGGGAAGAATGTAGGGTTCGCTAAATAAATAAAAATAAATGAATAAATATAAATAATTGGATAATTGAATACATGAATAAATAAATAAATGAATTAATAAATACACTTTATTCACTTGGTTCTACACTTTTGACAAGAGTGCTGCTGTCGTGAATTTCGACTGGTTTTTGGCTGTGATTGCTCAAGTTTGTGCCAACTGCCAAATTACTGCCAAAAGTTCTATAGTGCTGTCACTATAATTCTTCACTGGCTATGAAGCAATTGTGTCATCACATCAGTATTTTTTTGTATTATTATTCTCAGGAAAACAAGGTATAATGCTCTGAAGAGCATGCACTGAAGGAAGCATGATACATCCATACAAAAGTGTATAGGCTATTGTAACGATTCAGTCCACTGAAGGCAAGCGTAGTGAAGAACCCAAGTGCAGTTTATTTACAGTGATCCAAACATAATCCAGACAGACGAAGACTAGAGACACAGACTTGACTTGACGAGGCATGAACAGACTTGACGAGGCAT